>NW_019100656.1:0-35618 GCF_001856785.1 Myzus persicae | reverse complement strand
GACAAGTGAGCTCGAGCCGCAATTTTAAAGTTTATTCGAAAAATTCAAACATCTCAATGACGACGCGTAAACAACGACATTTATTACAAGCCAGCGAGTACGGTCATCATAAATAAAACAACCACGGATAGGAATTCGAGCTTCTTTGTTTTTCCAAAAACCATTATTATTGATATAATATACGCGTAGTTATAATATATTTTTATTTTTATTTTAATATAGTGGTCGTACCAACTGGTAAAATTATATCTAACAATAGTAAGAGCAGGTAATGTAGAATTAATAGAAAAATTAGAAAAAAATTTATAAAATTAATTAAATTAAAAATTAAAAAATTTGTAATATATTTTACTATAATATTTTAACGAGTATTTGTATGTCAATTCTTACTATACTGTAATATTTGTCTAATATTTTTCTAAAAAAATCTAGTTTGGATCATAATATTATTTCTCATGTTTAAAGATAACTGGTTAGCTGTAAACACGATAAAATATGTCTATACTATTTTATTAATTTAAATTATTCGTTTCGTGAAATTGTGTACCTCTTATTTTTATTTTTCTGTCTAAAACTATAATCGTTACATAGTAAGTTTGTTCACAAGTTAAAAACATTTTTAATTTTTAAAATCTGACGATTGGAAGTTTTAAAATCAAAACTTTTAAAGAAGAAGCAGTCACTTATTATAAAATATTCCATAATCGGCTTGCATCTCATCCCAATCCTATAATTAAAGCTCTCTCAGCAAATGTTATTCCGGGTAATCCTATATGGCGTTTAAAACGCAACTGGTGTAGAGATATGCTAGCTTAATCTTATAATATAATAAGCAGTTAAATAAATAAATGTATATGTATATTTATAAATTAATGTATAAACTCAATATTTAAGTGTCATCACTGGATGGCTGCTTTTACCAAGCCTTTTCATGTATTATAATAATATCTCAGCTAATACTCTTATTGCACCCATGAGGTACAGATTGTGTGTATAATAATAATAATAATAAAAAAACATTTGTCGATTAGAAGTAGTTAGTACCCAAATTATTAAGACTTTTATGTTCTCTGCTAGTATGTTCTCAAGTTTGTGGTTATTTTTGTTGCTATGCAAAGGTAAGGGTAACGGTTCAATCATTGCTCGTTTTCGTCTCAAACAAAAGATTGGTAAGAACTAAAAGCGCTCTCCAGTATTGTGTATCCATCTCGACGATTGAAACATTATTCAACTGAAGAAAAACGGAAATGATATAAATGGATAGATTATATTTTGTAATAGATAGGTTGTCGGCTAATATGTATAGATATTATTTGTTGGGCTGTATTAAAGAGTAGCATAATTATGGAAACCAAATATATCTAAAACGGTAAGAATATTATTTGGCGAACGATGAACGATATTAAGATTTAATAGCATAAACCTTAATAAGGTATATGTTTGAAAGTGAGTTTTTTCTGATAATACGTTTTTAAATACCGAAGTTATGTTCTAGAAAAATATAATAATTATTTAATATTTTAATACGGTCTTTGTTTTTTTTCAATTATTTAGTAATAAGTAAAAATGGTCATAAATAAACAAACTAGGTACTAAAAACTACCTAATAGCAAAGAATGCAGGTGTTATTAAAACACATTTTTTGTTAGAAAATGTTAAAAATAAATAACATGAAACAATATAGCCCCGTGCAAATGTCTGGTTTTTTCTTCTTTGTCACTGTATATACAGCTTGTGTAATTTTCGTAATAATTGGGTAACATGCATGTCTTGAATGTCAGAAGATACAAAAGACAGACGTGTTCGATATCTCAATATCAGGGAAGCATTTAAGGTTTTATTTTGAATTATATTAAAATCAAAACATTTGATATGTTTAACATTTTTAGGTTGACGATCTTGTATTTTTTTCAAGCCAAAATTTACACTGATTCGATAAAATATTTAATTTGATATAATTATGTGTTAATTCTAAATTCCTAAATAACAATTATAATACGTTTTGATTAGAATAATAAAATGATATCCATCCTATATAAGATTATCATAGATGACTATTGGGAAATAAGTTCAAATAACTCGTTTCGAAAAAAAAACATACGGCAATGTTTTAAATATGAAATGTAATTGCAGGAAACGTAGTTTTTATAGGTATATTTTTTTTTTGTTTTCCGACATTACTTTTGTATGAAAAGCTGTTTAACTCGGTGTTGATACAATAGCACGTTTTGGACTGTAACCACACAGTTCGAGACTCAAATCAGATTACCACATCGATTGTGCGTCTGACGCGATCGGGCATCGATCTGTTCTCGTAGGTATGAAAAAAAATTTATGAATGCTCTGTCAAAAAAAAATTAAATTCCCCACATAATACCTCTAGTATTTCAATCAACTATTTAAGACTAATAAAGAGAGTATTCAACGCTATCATGCGTCGGACTTAATGGTATACACACGTTATTTACTTAAGTATAAAAAAAGTAATAAATATGGTGTTCAAGTGTTCACCGATAAGTTTAGAATAAAATAATTCACTTGTTGTATTGTTTTAGCTGTTACTAAACATTATTTATGTTGTGCTGAGGAAGTGTACCAATGTTCTACATCTCTTATAAATGAAGTCAACCAGTACAATTTATTTCATTTATTATTTTACGTACACATTATTTTATAATATTTTCCTTTATTAAATCAAAATGATTTTTTTTAAGCAATGTTTAATGACGCTTACATTCATAGTAATTTCAGATTTAGTTATAACTGCATCAGCTGCACCAAATTATGACAAATTAAAGGGTAAGGAACTAAGGACTAATTTTATTGGTTTACAATGATTATATTTGTGGAATAATTTTTATTTTGTACAAATGATTATTGTTGTTATATGATAATCTAGAGACAAACATGTAATATTCTTTACTTTCCAGTTTAACATGATATGATTCACCTATAGTTATTGTTATAAATGATAAATCTTATACCTAGAGTTGTTTTCAAAAGTATTGTTATTGTATAAAATGTTGGCGGTAAGATAAAATATGTTGACACTACATTTATATAAACTTATTCTAGTATATCTCTGCTGAAGTACAGAAATATTTTAACTCATAAAATTTCTTTGACTTATTGAAATTTGAGATTTGTGTATTCAAACGACAATCAATTAATATTATCAACAATAACATAAATCAACTTTTTTTTTACTGTTTTCGAACTTAATTATTATAGATAGTTGTTGTAAAAAGACAACATTAACTAATAAAAATGATTTTTGTTTCCAGAAATCTGTATAGGTAAAAAATATTTTTAATTAGTAATCAAATATTAACTTGCAATAGTTATGCATTGTACTTGATGATATACACAATTTTATATTCATACAAAAAAAATAATAGTAAGAATAATGTTACTAATCAATTGTTTATTTTATTACCCAAACAATTTTGCTTTAATAATATTGAAATTTTATAGGGTTTACAAAGTCATGTAGCAAAGTTTATGGTAAGGTCATTGTAATTAACAAATTATTAATGTTATTATATAATTTTGTTTGATGTTTTGTTCCTACTTCAGTAAGCTTTTAAATTCGCTCAAACAAAAAAAATGTAATCTAATATTTCTTATCAAATTTTAATTTGTTAATTTTTAATATGTTACTTTATACTTTAGAGTGTTTTTTCCCCACTTCCTAAGCTTATTAACCTCAGTATAGAAGTTTTGTAATTTGTATAATTTTTAATTGTTTCGATTATATTTTGCCATATTATAATAAATATATAACAGCCTACAAATATTTTGAGCTTTTGGTTTTTAGTATTTTAAGCTATGAGTAATTATGTGTTATGGCATTAGGCAAGGCTAGGCAAGTTAACGATTTTTTTTAACTCGTTAAGTTAAGCTAAAATAAGAAAGAGTAAGTTAAGTTAAGTTAAAAATTAACGAACGTATTTTGTACAACTTTTTTAAGTTAAAAACTAATCTATAAAAATAATTAACTGAATAAAAAATTTAAATATTTTTGAATCTTTAAGAAATTCAAGTTACCTACAAAATGGATGACAAATATGGAATTTGTGTCAAGCTCAAATTTCTGTGCCCACGTGGCCAACCATGCAGTATACTTGCAGTGTTTATTGGGAATTTACTAAATCCGGTTTATCGTGGGTAGTTGATGTTCCACCCAACTATCTCCAACCCTTTAAAGAAGGGGGGAGTTAAAAAAGTGTACATTCAAGTTCTACTATATAATAATTAGCTTCTACTATTAATATTAAATACAAATAATGACAAAAAAACACCATAGTATAATTATTACAAATAAATTACTCGAATCGACGAAATGTTAGTCGAACTGCAGGTACTGCAGGTACTGGCACTGAATGAAGCAATAAGGACTGTAAAATAACAATACCGTAATTCAAATTATAAATAGTTTGAATCAGAGCGTTAACTAAGATGTTCAGAAATAATTTTTTTCCCTTAAGCTATTTTAATATTTCCAAGTAATAACATAGTTCTCGAAATGTGTGGCGTATGCGTTAAAATGTCACTGGGTAATGAGGAATGATAATGCCGTAATGATTTATATTTTTACAAGAAAACTATTTAAGTACCGAACGTGTCTGTTTATCGCAATCTAACTTATATAGTATACATTGTATATATTTTAAAAAAGAAAACTTGAATTTGGGTGAAGAAGGCGCACTAGTGAACAAAATATGGCATAAAAAAAAAGTTTCGTACTTCATGCTTTACGGTTTATTGAATCGGTTTACAGTAAAAATATCTAGTATATGAATTGTAGAGAAGAAATTCATCTACAATCTTAAGAAGTCCGATTTTTGATATTTGTATTAATTAGTTATTTAAGTAATTGATAAAAATTTAAAAACGACTTGTTAATTTAAAATTCAAAATTAAATATTGAGCAATTATTGGAATACGATATTGAAAATCAGGAGAAAAATTCACATGTTTAAGTTTTTTACAATAATCTGCTTCAACAAGTAGTACTACTTGAAGTAAGAACTATGGTTCAATTATTATAGTTATTAAGAATGTATCTTAAAATGTACACATGCAATGTTTAAGTAAGGTTTAGTGCCCTGCTATTGGATCTTAAGAGATTAGTGAACCATTCACCTATATTTTTTGTGGTATCTACTCAATCATAATTTTATATAATTTTGTTTAAAACATTTTTAAAATTTAATAGAGATGGTAGAAAGACCAGCGATATTTCATGGTAAGATTATTGTTACTAGGAAACAAATAATTTTTTTAAGTATATTAGACGTTTTGAAATATTTAGAATTTAAATTCATTCGCCTATATTGCCTTAAATGTGATTTTCACAAAAAATCTCATAAACATTTATAGTTAGAAATTCACTCATATATTGAAAACTATATGTTATTTGTATTTATAGGACCTGAAGTGCGTAAGTATATGAGTTTTATAATTTGTCTTACCGACAGACATTTTTATGAACGCTATCAAAAGTTGAAACTCTCAACTTCCTTATAATAAGTTATAATAGTTTCAAGCAAAGTAAAAACATTTGTTTTTCATATTTAAAATCATATTGAAGAAAATTAATATAAAAACTAACAATTCATAAACCTATTTCTATTTTTTATTTAGCTGAAATACAAAGTTAGTAATTTTCGAGTTTTTTTATTGTCTTGTGAATTTNAGCTATCATGCGTCGGACTTAATGGTATACACACGTTATTTACTTAAGTATAAAAAAAGTAATAAATATGGTGTTCAAGTGTTCACCGATAAGTTTAGAATAAAATAATTCACTTGTTGTATTGTTTTAGCTGTTACTAAACATTATTTATGTTGTGCTGAGGAAGTGTACCAATGTTCTACATCTCTTATAAATGAAGTCAACCAGTACCATTTTATTTCATTTATTATTTTACGTACACATTATTTTATAATATTTTCCTTTATTAAATCAAAATGATTTTTTTTAAGCAATGTTTAATGACGCTTACATTCATAGTAATTTCAGATTTAGTTATAACTGCATCAGCTGCACCAAATTATGACAAATTAAAGGGTAAGGAACTAAGGACTAATTTTATTGGTTTACAATGATTATATTTGTGGAATAATTTTTATTTTGTACAAATGATTATTGTTGTTATATGATAATCTAGAGACAAACATGTAATATTCTTTACTTTCCAGTTTAACATGATATGATTCACCTATAGTTATTGTTATACATGTTATATACTTATACCTAGAGTTGTTTTCAAAAGAATTGTTATTGTATATAATGTTGGCGGTAAGATAAAATATGTTGACATTACATTTATATAAACTTATTCTATTATATCTCTGCTGAAGTACAGAAATATATTAACTCGTAAAATTTCTTTGATTTATTGAAATTTGAGATTTGTATATTCAAGCGACAATCAAATCACATTATCAGCAATAACTTAAATCAACTTTTTTTCACTGTTTTAGAACTTAATTACTATAGAAAGTTGTTGTAAAAAGACAACATTAACTAATAAAATTGATTTTTATTTCCAGAAATCTGTATAGGTAAAAAATATTTGTACTTATACAAAAAAAAATTACTAATAATCAGAATGTCACTAATCAATTGTTTATTTTATGACCCAAACAATTTTGCTTTTATAATTTTAAAATCTTATAGAGTTTACAAAGTCATGTAGCAATGTTCATGGTAAGTTCATTATAATTACCAAATAATTAAAGTTATTACATAATTTTTTTGATGTTTTGTTCCTACTTCAGTAAGCTTTTAAATTCGCTCAAACAAAAAAAATGTAATCTAATATTTCTTATCAAATTTTAATTTTTTAATTTTTAATATGTTACTTTATACTTTAGAGTGCTTTTTCCCCACTTCCTAAGCTTATTAACCTCATCATTAGTGAACCATTCACCTATATTTTTGTGGTATCTACTCAATCATAATTTTATATAATTTTGTTTAAAACATTTTTAAAATTTAATAGAGATGGTAGAAAGAGCAGCGATATTTCATGGTAAGATTATTGTTACTAGGAAACAAATAATTTTTTTAAGTATATTAGACGTTTAGAAATATTTAGAATTTAAAATCTTCACCTTTATGGCCTTAAATGTGATTTTATCAAAAAATCTCATAAACATTTATAGTTAGAAATTCACTCATATATTGAAAAGTATATATTATTTGTATTTATAGGACCTGAAGTGCGTAAGTATATGAGTTTTATAATTTGTCTTAATGACAGACATTTTTATAAACGCTATGGAAAATTGAAACTCTCAACTTCCTTATAATAAGTTATAATAGTTTCAAGCAAAGTAAAAACATTTACATTTCATATGTAAAATCATATTTATTTTAATTAAAATAAAAACTAACAATTCATAAACCTATTTCTATTTTTTATTTAGCTGAAATACAAAGTTAGTAATTTTCGAGTTTTTTTATTGTCTTGTGAATTTGTTTACTTAAGTATACATTTTTCAATATCAAGTGCAGGAGCCTTGCTGGAAAACTTTTATTGAAATCACTAGCTCATATCGATCACCACATTTTTTAAACTTTTTAGTCACTATATCTCAAGTAGCCCTACATCTATGACAGTCTTATCCGATATTGCTAATTTATTATAAGATTTCTACCAATACATCATATATTCATATGCACAGTCTTACGATTCTCTTCAATTTTCCGATTTGTCCTCCGGTGGCCTAAAAAAAATGTCTTACTCTTGGGTCAACGCAGATTTTTCGAATCTCCTTAATTTTAAATTCCCCAATTTTATTGTTGTTTATGCCGATGGTTCTGTCTCTCCTCTTACTGCTGGCTATGCTTTTTACACTCCAGAATTCCATGGTTGCTTACCAAATAATCTATCCTCTTCTTCTTTCTCTTTTACAGCTAAGTACATCGAAGCAAATACACTCATTTTAAACTCTGCCCCAAACAAATATCTAATTGGCCCCGACTCTATGCCATGCCTTCAAGCCCTTAATTATAACCCTTTCAACTCTCATCTATCTTCACCTGTCCTTCGTGTAAAATCAATTATTTTCAATCTCAACCTTTTAAACTGCATAATCCACTTCATATGAGTCATGCAAGCATTCATGGCAACGAGATTGTCGACAAGCCTGCTAGTCCACATCCAACCTTATCTTCCCATCTCTTACTCAACATCCTCATTCCATTCCTAATACAAATTGCATCTTCCCTATTGAAATTTAAAATTATCATTAAGTTCATTTTAGACAATGACTATATTATATAGTACTTTTGTGTTTTGATTTAAATTAACTTGTACTCTACTTTTGTATAATTGTTGAGCTGTATTAGTTGTCACTTTAAGCTATCAAAAAACAAAAATTATAACTCTATATGAGATCTAACTTGTGTGAGTGATTTGGAATTTTTTACCTGCATAATATTTGAAAAAGTCTGTAACTAATTTAATTCTAAAATATACACTCAATTGCAAATCATGTAATAAATTCTACACACAGGTTTATAGAATAAACTAGATTGCTAACTATGGTACAACGAAATTGTAATTGGTTAAAGCCACTGGCCGCCATTTTAACGGCCTATGTTCGTTATCACACTTGTTTATAAGATAACATTATTTAATTTGTATTTGTAAAAATTTTCTATGTTTATTATCAACCATGTTATCATGTAATCAACATTAAATACGTGTCATAATATCATAGACCTTATAGTCCTAATAGACTTGAGTTGCCTATAATACTAGCTTTATGAGAAGCATGGAAAAATGTCACATTGATGTAACCCTTCTTGATAGCAATCGTGTATATTTACAATTATTGTATACTGTAATAATATACAATATTATATTATAATAAGTACATTATAACATATAATATATTATGTTATAGCTACACAATAATATAGATTCCTGTATACGGAATAATTATTAGTCGTCATTCCTTTAACAAAAAAATGTGTTTACAAAATGTAAGTTGTTGTAATGATAATGCGCAGGCACTAGTATCATACTATCATAACAATGCGCATGTGCTATACAGTGTACGGTACCGTATACGAGTAAACGACTAAAGAACGAGCTCCCACTATATTGCCACGCTCCGAAGACAATAATCTTCTGTCTATTAGTATAAGGTCTATGGATAAGATCCCATTGGGCTCTATTTAAACAGTTAGCAATATAGCTTATTCTATGTATATGCGGTTCAATTATAACATTAGGTAGTTACTATTTACTATTACTATTACTTATTGATTATTCTTAAAAATGTTGTAGCTCTTTTAAGTACGTATATCTTTGTTATTTTATTTTATTAAAGTGTTTCCTTTAATTACTTATGCGATTTCAACATTATAATATTAAAACATTAGTTATTTCGTTCATTATAGCGTCGATGTCCATCTGTATATAAAAATAGAGATTAAAGATCGGAAACATGACAGTACATATTGTTCATAATATCTAAAATGTAGTATGATCATTTTTTTTCCAATTATGTCCTGTTCCAATTTTTATTTTCAATCCCTATTATTTATAGACTTATAGTGATTCTTTTTTAGAATGATTTTTAGAAGATTAGGTGGTCTCCTTTAACCAACAAATAAATAATTTTCAAATTTGAAGCACGCAAAATAATAATAAGGGTATTTTTTAATATGCACATACCTACTCAATATTTTTAACATCCACACATCAGAATTCATACATTTTCATTAGTGGTAGAGAACACCAAACGAGTCAATCACATTGAATACAACAATAAATTGAATATTAAATTAAAAAAATTAATTTCGTATAAACGTTTATGTATTATATATTTATTTACAGAAAATATTCGTAAGTATTTTTTATGTTGTTTTCTATTTTCCCTTCCTCTAATGACCAGATGACAAATAAAAAATTGTTGTGTTGTAATTTATATCCAAATTCGAATTGATGTTTATTCAAAAACTATTCTTGAATAATCGAATGTGTTGATTAAATCAGAAAAGCACGATTGAGCATAACGCTCAATTGTGTTGAGGCCGATTTATTTTTCATTCCATACTTAACATAACCTAACCTAACCTTTAATTCCATTACATTAAAACCATTTTAACATGTCTTATTAATTAAAATGATTATATTCAGACACGTTACACAACAATGACTTAAAATGTCGAATCTCTTGCAGTTCACTCTAAAATAAAACAAAATATCGATACAAAATAAAATTAGACATGATAAATGCATTGTTATGAATAATTAAGAAATGGAAAAAGAAGAGTTACTTTTAATTGAACCGCATACGATAACATATATTTATGGAAAATATTATGTTCATGTTTATTAATTTATTAAATTGTATTATTTACAGGAACTACCAGTACGTATTACTTATTCAATTAGTCTTTTATATATTTAGATTCTGACCAAATCTAATATTTATAGTTTGAAAATGTATTAGATTTTGATTGAGTTCATACAATTTTGAACTTAAAATGGTTATAAAATAAATCATGATTATATTATGTATTTTCGAATAATTTTAGAGCTGTCACTTTTGTGGAACTATATATGTTAAACTAATACTAAACTTAAACTAAACTTTACATTTTTTTGCAAATAAATTTTCAACCCTATTGATCATAGGTAATAATCTAATGCAATATAATACAAATATGATATGATTTATATAATAAACCTTATCTTCTCTACATAATTAACTATATTATCTTTTTCTAACAATCTAGTTTTTGGTCCAAGTCAATAATTGTCCAGTCATAATCAAGTTATGACTGGGTATACGGGCCAGGATATCAGTTTATTTCTTTATGGTTTCATTAAATCCATGCTGTGATCTATTTGAGATGGTGTTGATATTTATTTAATTATATAATTTATTTGTGGAAAATGTATTCACATAGTAATTAATTTATTAAACTTAATTATTTACAGTAAATGAAGGTACATATTATTTATTTATTTTTGATATGTAATAACTAATTAGGGTGTATAAAATAACGGTATTTTGCAAATCCCGCGTAATTGGTCACATAAAATGTGTTCTGAGGTCAAGCATCGGTCGGTGTCACTAGTTCCAGGATTTTTAACCACTCGGGTTAAAGTGATAGATCCTTGCCACCTATACACGTTTTCTAACTATAGAGTAAGATAGAGACAGTGTTACTAATGCAAACAATATTGTCAATAGGATGATAAACTGACGGTCATTGAACTTATTAATAGGTCCATTGATTATGCTTTATATACCACTAGAAGGCAGTGTCCAAGTGTCAAAAACATTATAATAACTCATAATATTGTTAGGTATCATTATCATTATTTCTTTTCAACCGACTTTCACAGTAGGTACAGTATATTAATTTCTCAAAGAACTATACTGAAAAATCTCGTTCACCGAGGATCAAAGTCACAATACAGAATTTCGCCTCTATCTTACACTATAGTTATACCAATCGTACCCACCCCACCCACAGCAGTTAGAACCATATAAATAACCTCCATGCTATAATAACCATAGGCGTGGACTTCCTTAACTCAACAAAAAAAATCATATGGTTCTATAAAATACAATAAGTTATTAAGTTCTAAAAATAATTTCCTCAGGTTTTATCATATTTTATAAATTATAGAATAATATTTTATTTTTCTAGACTGGTCGAGTACGTAAATAATATGTAGTTTTATAATTTTATTCGTGTGAAATTTTATATTTGTACTAACAAAATGCATGTGCTATTGTGGCCGGAACCAAAAGGTGCAAGTCCACTTTTTATATATATTGTTACTTTAACTATACCTACTAAAACGGTCTTTCTAAAAGCTGATAAGAAACAAACACACAAACGTTATCGAGATAGAACTAGAGACAATAGAAAGCGTGACACAAAAGCAAGGATAAACAATGAATTGAAAGTGCTGTTTTCACAAGCATCGATGTGAATGTGACAACCAACGACGTCGACTATGAATGTCTTCTAAAACCATGTGTGATTCACAGAAGAGATTTTGAAAAACCCCAGAAAATACTAAGGAGTCACACTAAACTGATCATGCTAAGAAACTTGTCTCACAAACTTTCATGCATTGTCATTATTTAGAACTATACTTTTTAAATTCTTATTTTATCTTTAATTAGTTCCTGATATATACTAAAAGAATACAATTTTCTTGTTAATTTTTAAATAGTTATTTGAATAAAATCATTTTGGTTATAAAGAATAGTGTTACAACTCAAAGGTCCTACCCACCTAGTAAGATAAACTGGACATATTTTAAACATTAAATATTATAGTTAACAAGAAAATAAGTAATAATATTGTTTGAAGTCTTGAATTGCTCTTAAAATTAATTTTTATTTTTAAATAGCATCTTTTGGTTCTCAAGAATAAGATATGCTTTATACACGGATAACTTAAAGGTACCTAAATTTCCGGCATACTAGCATAATGCATAGCGCATTATTGCATATGTAATTATACATATAATTGTATGTATTATTGATGTTTTATCAGTTGCTTATCACGGTGTGATGCTCATTAGTTATTGATAGATTAATCATAGACGTGGCTATAGATTGCCATAATTATAGATTATATACAAACAGATTGAGCACTTACACAGTTACACCATTGACCCCAGATTGAGCATTTATAGATGTACATTGTACATAAAAACTGGCTGATATGATCGCGCCAAGATCTCGGCCAAAGTCAGTGCGACCGTGAGGGCGTGTCAACTTATTGAAGCTATTGAACGTTTAACATAAATCAAGAGGTTCTCATTGGTTGGGCGACAGCACCTTTCTCTTTTAACGAGCAACGGGTGAAATATTAGAATTGGGAAATCCATTTTTACTAAGTATTAAGTATTATGACTAATAATAACAATGTGCTAATATTTGACAGTACTTATACTGGTCTTTTCATGGACCTTCGATTTAATATTTATTGACAAATTATATGATTAATAATTAAACTTTATATTATTATAATTATTTTCCAGCTGCTTTAATTGGTAAGAAACATCTTAACACTTTTTTATTTCATTGATCTGTGTAGGTTACTTTTGGATGAATGTTTCTCAATCAATTTACATGGGCAATATTTTGCTTTATCAAAATCGGAACATTCGTAAATGCGAACTTTTTAGAGTTAAGGCATTGTAAAAGTTATAAGTTATGATTAATTTTGACTTTTCCGACCACTGTTTGTAGCGATAATAACTTTACTTCCCTAACTTGGTATTTCTCTGAATAACGTTTTCAGCGTAGTAAATCGTCCTGTATTGAGAAATTTCCATACAAACTTCTAGATTTGTCTATACAAATAAAATAAAATAATAAATTATTAATCCATTATTATTATTATACTTATTCATTTTACAATCGGCATTTTATTTCTAGAAAATTCTAAGAAAATATTTTTTCTCTTATTAGTTGTGAAATTATTATGATCTTAGTATAGTACAAACTACAAAGTAATCAAGAATATATTACGAATAATTGATTAACCATTTAAAATGTACTCTGAAATTACAATCAAATTTAGATTGTTTTCTTACTTTTACCAAAAACTATTCATTTTCAATGTTGGTGTCCTACTGGACATTTTATAAATTGATTGAGAACTTTTCAAACACAAGTTATTGACTTTACCTCTTTATTCAAAACAATATATTGCAAGTGTTTTATAACTATAATTATAAATAAGTACCGGGTATTTTATTTCTAGATAAAATAGGTAAGGTCTTTTTAATTTTAATAATCATTTTATTTTTTACTTGATATTAGATGAATCTTTACATTTAATGTTTATATAGTTTATAGGTACAATGTAAATATTATGGGATTATCCTTGAATCTGCGATCTCATAGTAGAATGATGTAATGAATATTTTATAATATAAATAATTAGAGTTATTATTTTATTCCAGATTATTCAGGTACGTAATCATTATTATTTCGAAAATGCAATTAATTGTTCTATACAGTACAGGCCACGAAAAGTAGTCGAAAACGTGAGGATGACTGTAAGTTTGTAATGAGGCGTGCGTCGATACTTCTAAGAAACAGTGGGCCTTAACGTTTATTCCATTGAAACCTACCACCAACGAGAAATGACCACACTGCTCGCTGCCGACATTTGCACGTTTTTGTGACCTATTTTGTAGTCCTTATTCTTTTGAAGCTTTCCATTAATATTAATGTATGGATTTCCTGATGATATTTTTTTATTTTTTTAACTGTAAATTAAAGCAAAGCTTTCAATCTATCGCACTCATAATTTTGCGAAATTTAAATATGACTATTCCAAAATACAATACCATATAATACCAACCTAGGGTTTTTTTTAATAACTGTAGCAACCTATAAATAACCTTATATTTCATTTTAAAAATACATAAACGTTCATGCAAACGCTTAGCTCTCATCTTTAGATCGTTGTGATATTCTTTGTAATGATAATATATATTTTGTAGAAGGACAATATTCCTAATTAGTCATTCCTTAAATTAATTAAATTCTCAGATTTTAAATCATATGAGGTATAATTTTATTTATTTAACATTATGTTTACTATTTTTTTAGATGTGATGTGTAAGTCTGTATTATTTTTATTTTTTATTCAAATTGTGATTCGTGTCTCATAACTCGGGAAATGATGACGATCGTCCAATTTGTACTTGCCTACTATCATATTTCTGAATCAGTTTAGTTATAAGCCATTACCCGTATCAGGTATGATTATTATTACTACCATCGTCCATATAGACATAAAGGTGATTTCTATAGAGTGTTGACTCTGCAGAAATCTTAAAATATAAAAATAATCAACCTTAAATTTAAACCATATTATACTATTAACGTTGGATCCATAACACTTCATATATTTCAAATTCTTATTATTTTTTTTTTTTTTTAGTTTCACTCGTGAATAGTATGTATATATTTAATTTAATATACACTGTAACATGAAGTTAAAAGTTAAAACTAATATTATGTAATCAAACTATTTAATATTTTGATTTGTACAAAGAATACAACATACAAGCAACAATGCTTATATTCTTCGATTTTGAATTTAAAAAAAAAAAAACTATATTCCTGCTTACATTTTATAACGTTTATTATAATATTCTCAATCCCAATGAGGATTAAAAAAAACATGCTCGTTTAAATTCATGGTATTTATGTGGTAGAAATTAGCACTAATTAACTCCGTAAAATAATTACTTATCGCCGTTAAAAGATATGGTTTGAAAGAACTGTTTGTTGTTGAAATATAGATACACAATATTATTTTTCATATTTTTTATAATTTCAATTTTATTGTTAAATGATTTCTGAAAATGAATTCATTGAATATTTAACATTTTAACCAACAGACGTATTACTTACTTATATGATATTATTGAACCAAAAATAAAAGGAAGCTGTCATAATGTTAATTTTACAGATGTTATGCAAAAATTTAATGCTTTTAAGTCGGATGGAAATAACAGTATGTATAAATAATAATAATGTATATTACTGTTTTTTTTTTAAATTCAAGTTGATAACGTTTTTCTTGTCATTATAAATAATAATGAATAGATTTATCAAAATCGGGAAGATTTAAAAAAAATTAATAATATAATAAAATAAAATAATAATATAATAGAATAAAATAATAGTCCAATATTTTCATTGCAAAAATAATTACAATCAAATGAGTTTATTTTGAATACATTTTTGCCTGGTTTGTGGACTAAAAATCACTCTCTAAAAATCGAGTTTCCTACGTATCTTTGGAAGGGAATTTAAATGAACACCCTAAACAAATCGAATAATAAATTATTTTGCAGGTGACAAAATGGAAGATCAGTTTTGTGGACATTATATGACAGCAAATAATTACAAAACGTTTTTTGCGGAAATCTTGAAGGTTAAACATAATTCTGGTGCCAGTACCAGTATCACCACTATTGAGCCCAGATAAATATAATGTTATCTAGATAAAGATAAAGATAACTAAATTATTTATTGATCTACATAATATTTGATGTATATTTTATTGTAATGAATAAGTTCTCAATACTAGTTTATTTTTATTATGATTCAAATAAATATAAAATTATAACTACTAACAATTATTTGTTAAACAAATTAGGCCATCTTGGCATAGTATAATTTCTGACAAAATAAAAACATATAAGGTATTAAAATATGGCTGTAAAAAAAATAATTTATGAGATCTGCAACATCAGAGCTTTTCAAATGTGTTGTATTTTAATCTGTTACGTCTTGGGGTTAAAACCTGTATGACCCCGCTAAATAGTCGTTCAACTGGAGTTGATGACGGTAACGTTGTATTATACTTCAAGAAAACTTGTTGACGATTTTAAATCGATCAAGCGACACCAGCCGTTTTTTCTTTGATTTTAAAAAATAAAATATATTATAATATGTTGTACGAGGTAGTTGTACACGCGTCTTGTACGACTATAATATTATTTCAGGTTAATTGCTGCTTACTATTTTTTGATATTTTTGGGACGTGATCCAATAAGTCTATAAGGTACTGACTATCTGATACTCCTACCATTTATGTTTAAAAATATTATATTATTGATTATAAATAACTATAGTATTCATTATCAATGATAATATTAATACGCAATTTTTTTACAGTCAGATTATTTTAAGTTATTTTTACGTAAACTTTATTATGAACTGCCATAATGCCATTTGAGGATTTTACTAATTATTTCTGAGTATTAAAGATTTAAATAGTTTAATTATAAATTGTATATTATATGTTAACATAATATAGGCACCAGCATACTTATGATAATAAATAATAATACACCTATTAATTATTAAATACTACGAAACCATAAAAACAAATATAGCAATATGTTGAGTCTTCTGTACAGAACAATATTTTAATAGGTAGGTACGTCAATAAATCCTGTATAATAATGTTCAGAATTGAAAAAGCTATACCGAAATCCAAAAATATATTGTATATTATATTATTTATATACCTAGTGTTATCATTATAAGTAAATCGAGTACCCAACTGACAAAATTGACAATAATTGTATTACTATCTTCATAATACAAATTAATAATACTCTAAACATTAGATCATATACATATATAAGATCTAAGCTTTTTACTTTCGGGTTTTCAAGCTATAAGAATAATTTAATAATATTATGTTATCAAAAATATTGATAGACGATAGTTATTACTATAAACTACCTACCTACTTATTACTTTGTGGCGCAGGTGGCCAGACTGTAATAGTGTAATAGTTGTTATTATTTTAGAGGTTAAGTAATATAATATAAAATTGTGTGATCTCAACAAATTCCCTGTGAAGACTTGTAATGTTTCGACCACACGTAAACGCAAACCCATGGATGTAGTTAAGACCAATGGCAGCTGATCACAGCTACGTCCCAATCTCGGAATAACACAAGATTTCCGCTGGACACGCACGGCGATGAGAACTTAAGCGCCCCGACGTCCAACCTCTCGACAAACGGACAAAGACAAAAAGCCGCCAGAAGGACACAACGTACAACGGCCACGCCACCGGACGACGGGGCTATTGAGGGACCATGTAGGGTTAAGCCGTTTCATAAACATTCGACATATTTCCCAAAGCTGCTTACAATATTTTAAATTTTCGCATTCGTATCATTCGAATCTTCTTTGTTTGCCTCATATGTCTCATACACTTAGGGCTCTACGTTCAAGTTAGGTTTTTTTGCTTCTTAATGCAATCAAAGCGTTTGTGAATACTTAACTGCTTAACAGTGATTATTATTAAAAATAGATACATTATAGTTATCAAGCTTAAAAAGTTATCTACTAAATATGTTTTAAAATGGCTATCGTACCCAATTTAAACTAAACAAATTGGAGAGTGTGACTAAACATCACTCAAGTATCAAACTCTAGCATTTTGTTGAGGGGAATATTACTATTTTCAGGTAAAAGAAAAGTCTGAAAATGCTAACCTGAAAATGATAAACCATAATTAGTAACATATAAATCCCTATGATATTTTTAGCAATTACAAAAATTTTTATTTTCAAATTTTTGAAATAAAAAGTATTTGATGAATTTTGTAACTGATAATGGGAACTATACTATAATACATAAAATATATTTTAAAAGAATACATCCATCATACTAAATAAAATGAAAATATTAATATTTTCAAAAACATTGTGTGTCAAATAAATATTGTATTTGTATTTTAATGTTTACAGAATTTAGATAATTAAAAAAAGGATATCGATTCTAGTTGAATAATGGTTATAATTTTGATTCCCAATATTGTTTTTTTTCGATTTCACTTCAGTTTCGATATCGATTTCGGTTTTGGTTTAACTGGTATTCTAGCACTGGATTATTCACACATTTTCATACACATTTCAGATACTAAATGTATTGATTTGACAATGATGTATGTTTTTTTTTGTTTTTCTGTCATCGCCTTTTTTGATAGTAATGTGCTTCGATTTTCGTCAACATCACCTCTTCTGCCAGAAAAGTGAACCTAGTTAGAACTTTGAAGAGTCAAAAGTAAAAAATTCAAAATAGTTTCCAAAATGGCATTAAAAACAAACAAAAAATTAAAGAAAAACGGGAATGCATATACAGAAACACTGGTTTTCGACAAAATAAATTTTGGTTTTTGATTTACCTTTAAAAAAATTACCGTAGTTAATTCAAATGTTCACTGAAGTTCTATATCCGCGTTTTCTATGCACAATACAATTTTTTTTAAACTTTTCTTGACCTTTTTGAGCTGTTTACAGACTTTTATCAGTTTTCAATTTTTAAAATTTTTTTTTATAAATGTCAATACAATTTTTTGTTTGGTCAGAATACGTGAAAACTTAATACGACGCTCCTGATATATTGTTTCAAAATCAGTAAATAATATTAAAAATACATAGGCAAAATTTTTTATAATTTAAAGATATTACTTGTGGGTACAAGAAAATTTTAGAGTATATTATTATATTTTATACTCACAAAGACTTTTTAAGTGTTTTTTTTTTTAATGAATTTAATCTAGTGTAGTAATAATGCTTATTAGTAAAATAAATTACTTTAATCACAATATCATCAAATATACTAAATTACTGAGTAAGCCTATACCTTACTTGTGGTCTTCGCTTTGCATCGTGTTTCCTATACAATGATTTTATATTATCCAATCCAAATTTAACAAAATTCATTAAAGTGACAAACGTCTAACGTCCTGTGCAGCAGCTAGACCGACATCCACTTACTTGCTTATTTTTCTATTGAACTTATTTGCCCATAAAATCTATTTCCTCGAATGTAAAAAATGAAGGATTTTTTATAAAGTCGTCACCCATTGGCAACACTTTAATCAGGAGGATTTTTTAATTTTTAGGAGGAGTGGGAGTTACCGGGAATTGTTGGAGTAACAAGATTTCTAGAAAATGGATTGAGACTTAGCACTCGAAGACCTTATGGGTTGCAATATGAAATAACTTCTTCATATACACTTAAGACATTTAGAGGTCTGATTTTATACTATGATAAGAGACTTATTATTACTTTATTACTTATTATAATATTATCTCGGCTAATACTCTTATTGTACCCAGGAGGTACAGATTCTGTGTATAATAATAATAATAAAAAAAATCTGTCGATTGGAAGTAGTTAGTACCCAAATTATTAAGACTTTTTATGTTCTCTGCTAGTATGTTCACAAGTTTGTGGTTATTTTTATTGCTATGCAAAGGTGGGGATAACGGTTCAAGCATTGCTCGTTTTCGTCTCCAACAAAATATTGGTAAGAACTAAAAGCGCTCTACAGTATTGTGTATCCATCTCGACGATTGAAATATTATTCAATTGAAGAAAAACGGAAATGATATAAATTTATAGATTATATTATGTAATACTTAGGTTGACGGTTAGGTATATGTTTAAAAGTGAGTTTTTTTTTGATAATACGTTTTTAAGCACCGAAGTGATGTTCTAAAAAAATTTAATAATTATTTAATATTTTAATAAGGTCTTTGTTTTTTTCCAATTATTTAGTAATAAGTAAAAATGGTCATAAACAAACAAACTAGGTACTAAAAACGACCTAATAGCAAAAAATGCAGATGTTATTAAAACACAATTTTTGTTAGAAAAACCGAAAGCATCGTCTAAAAAGTTAAAAGTAAATAACATGAAACAATATAGCCCGGTGCACATGAGCGGTTTTTGCCGCTGTGTTACCGTAAATACAGCTTTTGTAATATTTGTAATAATTGGACAACATGCATGTCTTGAATGTCTGAAGATACAAAAGACAGACGTGCTCGATATCTCAATATCAGGGAAGCATTTTAGGTTTTATTTTGAATTATATTAAAATCAAAACAGTTGATATGTTTAACATTTTTAGGTGACGATCTTGTATTTTTTTTCAAGCCAAAATTTACACTGATTCGATAAAATATTTAATTTGATATAATTATGTGTTAATTCTAAATTCCTAAATAACAATTATAATACGTTTTGATTAGAATAATAGAATGTTATCCATCCTACATACGTTTATCATAGATGACTACAGGAAAATAAGTTCAAATAACACGTTTCGAAAAAAAACATAAGGCAATGTTTTAAATATGAAATATAATTGCATCAAACATAGTTTTTATAGGTATATTTTTATTTTGTTTTCCGGCATTATTTTTGTATGAAAAGCTGTTTAACTCGGTGTTGATAAAATAGCACGTTTTGGACTGTTATCACACAGTTCGAGACTCAAATCAGATTACCACATCAATTGTGCGTCTGACGCGATCGGGCATCGATCTGTTCTCGTAGGTATGAAAAAAAATTTATGAATGCTCTGTCAAAAAAAAATTAAATTCCCCACATAATACCTCTAGTATTTCAATCAACTATTTAAGACTAATAAAGAGAGTATTCACTATCCACAAGCTTATCACCTCCACTATAGTTACTATGTCTTTGGTTAATAATCATAAATTAGTGGTGTACTTAAGGAAGAGGTAAGGGGTGGGTTGAGGGATGGACCTGGATAGCACTTTTTTGAGACAGAAAAATATTTAAAAAATGAGAAAAACATACATTACAAAAATAAACCGCGGGGGGGGGGAAGAGAGACTTAATTAAAATGAATACCCATGATCGCAAAATCATGAATACGCCATCGCCCCTTACATCCACGAGTGAGTGAATTAATAGTATCACAATATTCAAAGCATCAATGCACCACATATTCTTGTCGGCATCAAGCTATCATGCGTCGGACTTAATGGTATACACACGTTATTTACTTAAGTACAAAAAAAGTAATAAATATGGTGTTCAAGTGTTCACCGATAAGTTTAGAATAAAATAATTCACTGGTTGTATTGTTTTAGCTGTTACTAAAAATTATTTATGTTGTGCTGAGGAAGTGTACCAATGTTCTACATCGCTTATAAATGAAGTCAACCAGTACTATTTTATTTCATTTATTATTTTACGTTCACATTATTTTATAATATTTTCCTTTATTAAATCAAAATGATTTTTTTTAAGCAATGTTTAATGACGCTTACATTCATTGTAATTTCAGATTTAGTTATAACTGCATCAGCTGCACCAAATTATGACAAATTAAAGGGTAAGAACTAATGTATTGGTTTACAATGATTATATTTGTGGAATGATTTGTATTTTGTACAAATGATTATTGTTGTTATATGATAATCTAGAGCCAAACATATACCATTCTTTACTTTAAAGTTTAACACGATATGATTCACCTATAGTTATTGTTATAAATGATAAATCTTATACCTAGAGTTGTTTTCAAAAGTATTGTTATTGTATATAATGTTGGCGGTAAGATAAAATATGTTGACACTACATTTATATAAACTTATTCTAGTATATCTCTGCTGAAGTACAGAAATATTTTAACTCATAAAATTTCTTTGACTTATTGAAATTTGAGATTTGTGTATTCAAACGACAATCAATTAATATTATCAACAATAACATAAATCAACTTTTTTTTTACTGTTTTAGAACTTAATTATTATAGATAGTTGTTGTAAAAAGACAACCTTAACTAATAAAAATGATTTTTGTTTCCAGAAATCTGTATAGGTAAAAAATATTTTTAATTAGTAATCAAATAGTAACTTGCAATAGTTATGAATTGTACTTGATGATATACACAATTTTATATTCATACAAAAAAAAAATAATAGTAAGAATAATGTAACTAATCAATTGTTTATTTTATTACCCAAACAATTTTGCTTTAATAATATTGGAATTTTATAGAGTTTACAAAGTCATGTAGCAAAGTTCATGGTAAGGTCATTGTAATTAACAAATAATTAATGTTATTACATAATTTTTTTGATTTTTTGTTCCTACTTCAGTAAGCTTTTAATTCGCTCAAACAAAAAAAATGTAATCTTAAATAGGTATCTTATCATATTTTAATTTTTTAATTTTTAATATGTTACTTTAGACTTTAGAGTGCTTTTCCCCTACTTCCTAAGCTTATTAACCTCAGTATGGAACTTTTGTAATTTGTATCATTATTAATTGTTTCGATTATATTTTGCCATATTATAATATATATATACCAGCCTTCAAATATTTTGAGGTTTTGATTTTTAGTATTTTAAGCTATGAGTAATTATGTGTTATGGCATTAGGCAAAGCTAGGCAAGATAATGATTTTTTTCATTTTTTTTAACTCGAATTTGTGTGAAGAAGGTTAGTGAACAAAATATGGCATAAAAAAATAGTTTTGTACTTCATGTTATACGGTTTATTGAATCGATTTACAGTAAAAATATCTAGTATAAGAATTGTAGAGAAGAAATTCATCTACAATTTTAAGAATTCCGATTTTCGATATTTGTATTAATCAGTTAAATAAGTAATTGATAAAAATTTAAAATTCAAAATTAAATATCGAGCGATTATTGGAATACGATATTGAAAATCAGGAGAAAAATTCACCTGTTCAAGTTCTATGATGGGTAATTTTACAATAAACTGCTTCAACAAGTAGTATTACTTGAAGTAAGAACCATGGTTCAATTATTATAGTTATTAAGAATGTATCTTAAAAAGTACACATGCAATGTTTAAGTAAGATTTAGTGCCCTGCTATTGGAAGTTAAGAGATTAGTGAACCATTCACTTATATTTTTATGGTATCTACTCAATCATAATTTTGTATAATTTTGTTTAAAACATTTTTAAATTTATTAGGTATGGCAAATGCATCAGCGGTATTTCGTGGTAAGATTATTGTTACTAGGAAACAAATTATTTTTAAAGTGAATTAGACATTTAGAAATATATAGAACTTAAAATCATTCACCTTTATGGCCTTAAATGTGATTTTCACAAAAAAATCTCATAAACAATTAGAGACAGTTAGAAACTGACTCATATATTATAAACTATATATTATTTGTATTTATAGGACCTGAAATGAGTAAGTATATGAGTTTTATTATTTGTCTTACCGACAGAAATTTGTATGATTGAAACTCTCAACTTCCTTATAATAAGTTATAATAGTTTCAAGCAAAGTAAAGACATTTATTTTTCATATGTAAAATCATATTTAAGAAAATGTATATAAAAACTTACAATTCATTAACCTATTTCTATTTTTTATTTAGCTGAAATACAAAGTTAGTAATTTTCGAGTTTTTTTTATTTTATTGTGAAATGTTTACTAATGTATCAATTTTTCAATATCAAGTGTAGGAGACTTGCTGAATAACTTTAATTGAAATTACTAGCTCATATCGATCATCACATTTTCGACACTTTTTACTCGCTATATCTCTATTGGCCCTACATCTATGCCAGTCTTATCCGATATTGCTAATTTATTATAAGATTTCTACCAATATATCATATGCACAGATAAACCCCCACTTTATGAACAGTCTTACGATTCTCTTAAATTTTCCGATTTGTCCTCCGGTGACCTAAAAAAAATGTCTTACTCTTGGGTCAACGCAGATTTTTCAAATCTCCTTAATTTTAATTTCCAAAATTTTATTGTTTTTATCCCGATGGTTCTGTCTCTCCTCTTTCTGCTGGCTATGCATTTTATACTCCAGAATTACATGTTTCCTTTACAAATAATCTATCCCCTTCTTCTTCCTTTTATACAGCTTAGTACATCGAAGCCCAAACACTCATTTTAAACTTTGCCCCAAACAAATATCTAATAGCCTCCGACTCTATGTCATGCCTCCAAGCTATAAATTATAACCCTTTCAACTCTCATCTATCCCCACCTGTCCTTCGTATAAAATCAATTATTTTCAATCTCAATCTTTTAAACTGCACAATCCACTTCATATGTGTCATGCAGGCATTCACGGCTACGAGATTGTCGACAAGCCTGCTAATCCAAATCCAACCTTATCTTCCCATCTCTTACTCAACTTCCTCATTCCATTCCCAATACAAATTACATCTTCCCTATTGAAATTTAAAATTATCATCAAGTTCATTTTAGACGCTGACTATATTATATAGTATTTTTGTGTTTTGATTTAAATTAACTTGTACTCTACTTTTGTATAATTGTTGAGCTGTATTAGTTGTCACTTAAAGCTATCAGCAAAAAAAAAATTTATAACTCTATATGAGATTTAACTTGTGTGAGTGATTTGGTATTTTTTACCTGCATAATATTTGAAAAAGTCTGTAACTTATTAAATTCTAAAATATCCACTCAATTGAAAATGTTGAATTAAGTTCTACACACAGGTTTATAGAATAAACTAGATTGCTAACTGCGATACAGCGAAATTGCAATTGGTTAAAGCCACCAGCCGCCATTTTAACGGCCTATGTTCATTATCACTCGTGTTTATGAGATAACTTTATTTAATTTGTATTTGTAAAAATTTTCTATGTTTAGTATCAACCATATTATCATGTAATCAACATTAAATACGTGTCATAAGATCATAGACCTTATTGTCCTAATAGACTTGAGTTGTATATTATATTATAATAAGTACCTACATTATAACCTATAATATATTATATTATAGCTACACAATAATATTGATTCCTGAATACGGAATAATTATTAGTCGTCATTCCCTTAACAAAAAAGTGTGTTTACAAAATGTCCGTTGTTGTAATGATAATGCGCAGACACTGGTATCATACTATCATATCAATGCGCATGTCCTAAACAGTGTACGGTACCGTGTACGAGTAAACGAGTAAAGAACGAGCTTCCTCTATATTGCCACGCTCCGCCGACACTAATCTCCTGTCGATTAGTATAAGGTCTATGGATAAGATCCCATTGGCCTCTATTTAAATGGCAAATGGTAGCTTCACTTTTTATCACAATTTGCAATCTAGTTTATTCTATATATATGCGGTTCTATTATAACTTTAGGTAGTTACTATTAATAACTTATTGATTCAACATTTCAACATTTTGTAGCTCATTTGAGTACGTATATCTTTGTTATTTTATTTTATAAAAATGTTTCATTAATTATTTATGCGATTTCAACATTATAATATTAAAATATTAGTTATTTCGTTCATTATAGCGTCGATGTGAATCTGTTTATAAAAATAGACATTAAAGATTGGAAACATTACAGTACATATTGTTCGTAATGTTTTGAATGAAGTATGAGCATTTTTTTTCCAATTATGTCACGTTCCAATTTGAATTTTCAATCGCTATTATTTATTGACTTATGGAGATTGTAGAAAGATTTTTAGAAGATTTGGTGGTTTCCATAAACCAACAAATAAATAATTTTCAAATGTGAAGCACGCAAGATAATAATAAGGGTATTTTTAAATATGCTCATACCTAGTCAATATTTTTAACATCCACACATCAGAATTCATACATTTTCATTAGCGGTATCGAAAATCAAAGGAGTCAATCACATTGAATACAACAATAAATTGAATATTAAATTTAAAAAATTAATTTCGTATTAACGTTTGTGTATTATATAATTATTTACAGAAGCTTTTGGTAAGTAATTTTTATGTTTATTGCCATATTTCTACTTTCCCTTCCTGTAATATCCAGACGACAAATAAAAAATTGTTGTTTAGCAATTTATATCCAAATTCGAAGTGATGTTTATCCAAAAACTATTTTTGAATAATCGAATGTGTTGATTAAATCAGAAAAGCACGATTGAGCATAACGCTGAATTGTGTTGCTGCCGATTAATTATTCATTCCATATCTAACATAACCTAACCTAACCTTTAATTCCATTACATTAAAACAATGTTAACATATCTTATAATTAAAATGATTATATTCAGACACGTTACACAACAATGACTTAAAATGTCGAATCTCCTGCAGTTCACTCTAAAATAAAACAAAATATCGATACAAAATAAAATTAGACATTATAAATGCATTGTTATGAATAATTAAGAAATGGAAGAAGAAGGATTACTTTTAATTGAACCGCATACAATAACATATATTTATGGGAAATATTATGTACATGTTTATTAATTTTTTAAATTGTATTATTTACAGGAAAAACCAGTACGTATTACTTATTCATTTAGTCTTTTATATTTTTAGATTCTGACCAAATCTAAAATTTATAGTTTGAAAATGTTTGTGATTTTGATTGAGTTCATACAATTTTGAACTTAAAATGGTTATAAAATAAATCATGATTATATTATGTATTTTCGAATAATTTTAGAGCTGTCACTTTTGTGGAACTATATATGTTAAACTAATACAATATAATACAAATATGATATGTTTTATATAATAAACCTTATCTTCTCTACATAATTAACTATACGCATAGACATTTTATATAAACAACTATACTCCATTCGGAATGAGATCGTACCTCGGCGGTGGACAGTTTTCGTCCACATCGGTCAGACGCTTCCCCCATTTAGAAAGCACGCAAAACTAGCATTGCGGAACGAAGCAACGCCCATGTACAGAAATCGGCCGCCGAGGTACGATCTCATTCCGAATAGAGTATAGATAGCCGACTTTGGTTTATCTTTAAAGGCGAAATCGCCATATGCCTGAATGTTTTGTCAGTTATCTATATCGTGTTATCTCATAACAATGTAAACATTGCCGTTTAGGCAAATGGCGGACTAACTTTAAAATTATGTACGGTGCTTGGGGATGCTCGACTATCTAGTTGTTTATATATGTCTATGACTATGCTCTATCTCTTTCATATATATATTAAATTGTATATGATCTTTCTCTAACAATCTAGTTTTTTGTCCAAGTCAATAATTGTCCAGTCATAATCAAGTTATGACTGGGCATACGGGCCAGGATATCAGTTTATTTCTTTATGGTTTCATTTAATCCGTGCTGTAATCTATTTGAGATGGTGTTGATAATTATTTAATTATATAATGTATTTGTGGAAAAAAGAATTCACATAGTAATTAATTTATTAAACTTAATTATTTACAGTAAATGAAGGTACATATTATTTAATTATTTTTGATATGTAATAACTCATTAGGGTGTATAAATAACGGTATTTCGCAAATCCCGCGTCTTTGGTCACATAAAATGTGTTCTGAGGTCAAGCATCGGTCGGTGTCACTAGTTCCAGGATTTTTAACCACTCGGTTTTTAATCACCGAGGATCAAAGTCACAATACAGAATTTCTCCTCTATCTTACACTATAGTTATAGCAATCGTACCCTCCCCACCCACAGCAGTTAGAACCATATAAATAACCTCCATGCTAATAAACATAGGTGTGGACTTCCTTAACTCAACAAAAAAAATCATATGGTTCTATAAAAAACAATAAATTAACAAGTTCTAAAAATAATTTCCTCAGGTTTTATCATATTTTATAAATTATAGAATAATATTTTATTTTTCTAGACTGGTCGAGTACGTAAATAATATGTAGTTTTATAATTTTATTCGTGTGAAATTTTATATTTGTACTAACAAAATGCATGTGCTATTGTGGCCGGAACCAAAAGGTGCAGGCCACTTTTTATATATATTGTTACTTTACCTATACCTACTAAAACGGTCTTTCTAAAAGCTGATAAGAAACAAACACACAAACGTTATCGAGATAGAACTAGAGACAATAGAAAGCGTGACACAAAAGCAAGGATAAACAATGAATTGAAAGTGCTGTTTTTACAAGCATCGATGTGAATGTGATAACCAACGACGTCGACTATGAATGTCTTCTAAAACCATGTGTGATTCACAGAAGAGATTTTGAAAAACCCCAGAAAATACTAAGGAGTCACACTAAACTGATCATGCTAAGAAACTTGTCTCACAAACTTTCATGCATTGTCATTATTTAGAACTATACTTTTTAAATTCTTATTTTATCTTTAATTAGTTCCTGATATATACTAAAAGAATACAATTTTCTTGTTAATTTTTAAATAGTTATTTGAATAAAATCATTTTGGTTATAAAGAATAGTGTTACAACTCAAAGGTCCTACCCACCTAGTAAGATAAACTGGACATTTTTTAAACATTAAATATTATAGTTAACAAGAAAATAAGTAATAATATTGTTTGAAGTCTTGAATTGCTCTTAAAATTAATTTTTATTTTTAAATAGCATCTTTTGGTTCTCAAGAATAAGATATGCTTTATACACTGATAACTTAAAGGTACCTAAATTTCCGGCATACTAGCATAATGCATAGCGCATTATTGCATATTTAATTATACATATAATTGTATGTATTATTGATGTTTTATCAGTTGCTTATCACGGTGTGATGCTCATTAGTTATTGATAGATTAATCTTAGATGTGGCTATAGATTGCCATAATTATAGATTATATACAAACAGATTGAGCACTTACACAGTTACACCATTGACCCCAGATTGAGCATTTATAGATGTACATTGTACATAAAAACTGGCTGATATGATCGCGCCAAGATCTCGGCCAAAGTCAGTGCGACCGTGTCGGTGTGTCAACTTATTGAAGCTATTGAACGTTTAACATAAATCAAGAGGTTCTCATTGGTCGGGCGACAGCACCTTTCTCTTTTAACGAGCAACGGGTGAAATATTAGAATTGGGAAATCCATTTTTACTAAGTATTAAGTATTATGACTAATAATAACAATGTGCTAATATTTGACAGTACTTATACTGGTCTTTTCTTGGACCTTCGATTTAATATTTATTGACATATTATACGATTAATAATTAAACTTTATATTATTATAATTATTTTCCAGCTGATTTGATTGGTAAGAAATATCTTAACACTTTTTCATTTCATTGATCTGTGTAGGTTACTTTTGGATGAATGTTTCTCAATCAATTTACATTGCCAATATTTTGCTTTATCAAAATCGCAACATTCGTAAATGGAAATTGTATAAACAATAACATTTTAAAATCTGGCACAGTTTGTAAAAGTTATAAGTTATGATTAAGTGTGACTTTTCTGACCACTGTTTGTAGCAATAATACTTTACTTTCCTAACTTGGTTATTCTCTACATAACGTTTTCAGCATAGTAAATCGTTCTGTATTGAGAATTTTCCATACAAATCTCTAGATTTGTCTATAAAAATAAAATAAAATAATAAATTATCAATCCATTATTATTATTATACTTATACATTTTACAATCGGCATTTTATTTCTAGAAAATTCTAAGAAAATATTTTTTCTATTATTAGTTGTGAAATTATTATGATCTTAGTATAGTACAAACTACAAAGTAATCAAGAATATATTATGAATAATTGATACACCAGTTAAAATGTACTCTGAAATTACAATCAAATTTAGATTGTTTTCTTACTTTTACCAAAAACTATTCATTTTCAATGTTGGTGTCCTACTGGACCTTTTATAAATTGATTGAGGATTTTTCAAACAAAAATTATTGATTTTACCTCTTTATTCAAAACAATATATTACAAGTGTTTTATAACTATAATTATAAATTACTACCGGATATTGTATTTCTAGATGAAATAGGTAAGTCCTTTTTATTTTTAAAAATCATTTTATTTTATACTTGATATTAGATGAATCTTTACATTTAATGTTTATATAGTTTAAAGGTACAATGTAAATATTATGGGATTATCCTTGAATCTGCGATCTCATAGTAGAATGATGTGATGAATATTTTATAATATCAATAATTAGAGTTATTATTTTATTCCAGATCAGGGATGTACGTAATCACTTTTATTTTGAAAATGCAATATACAGTACAGGCCACGAAAAGTAGTCGAAAACGTGCGGATGATTGTTAGTTTGTTATGCGGCGTGCGTTGATTTTTCTAAAAAACAGAAGGCCTCAACATTTGTTCCATTGAAATATACCACTAACGAGCAATGACACACACAGCGCGCTGCAGACATTCGCTCGTTTTCGTGACCCATATTGTAGTCCTTATTCTTTTGAGGCTTTCCACAAATATTAAGTATTAATTCATGGATTTCCTGACGATATTTTTTTATTTTTTTAACTGTAAATTAAATTAAAGCTTCCAATCTATCGCATTCATAATTTTATGACATTTAAATATGGCTATTCCAAAATACAATACCATATAATACCTACCTAGGTATTTCGATTTTTTTTTAAATTACTGCAGCAACCTATAAATTACCTTATATTTAATTTTAAAAATACATTAACGTTCATGCAAACACTTAACTCTCATCGGTAGATCGTTGTGATATTCTTTGTAATGATAATAAATTTTGTAGAAGGACAATATTCCTAATTAGTCATTCCTTATTAGTTAAATTCTTAGATTTCGAATCATATGAGGTATAATTTTATTTATTTAACATTATGTTTACTATTTTTTTAGATGCAACTTGTAAGTCCATTTTATTTTTATTTATTATTTTTTAATTTTTATTCAAATTGTGATTCGTGTCTCATAACTTGGGAAATGATGACAATCGTCCAATTTGTACTTACTTAGTATCATATTTCTGAATCAGTTTAGTTATAAGCCATTACCCGTATCGGGTATGATTATTTTTACTACCATCGTCCAGATAGACATAAAGGTGATTTCTATAGAGTGTTGACTCTGCAGAAATCTTAAAATATAAAAATAATCAATCTTAATTTTAAACCGTATTATACTATTAACGTTAGGCTATAATACTACATATATTTCAAATTATAATTATAATTTTTTTTTTAGTTTCACTCGTGCAGAGTATGTATTTATTTAATTTAATATACACTGTAACATGAAGTTAAAAGTTAAAACTAATATGTAATCAAACCAGCTAATATTTTGATTTGTACAAAGAATACAGCATACAAGCAACAATGCTTATATTCTTCAATTTTGAATTTAAAAAAATAAAAACTATATTTCTGTTTACATTTTATAACGTTTATTATATTATCCTCAATCCCATAGAGGACTGAAAAAAACACGCTCGTTTAAATTCATGCTACTGATGTGGTAGAAATTAGCACTAATTAACTCCTTAAAATAATTACCTATCGCCGTTAAAAGATATGGTTTGAAAGAACTGTTTGTTGTTGAAATATAGATACACAATATTATTTTTCGTATTTTTTATAATTTCAATTTTATTGTTATATGATTTCTGAAAATGAATTCATTGAATATTTAACATTTTAACCAACAGACTTATTACTTACTTATATGATATTATTGAACCAAAAATAAAAGGAAGCTGTCATAATGTTATTTTTACAGATGTTATGCAAAAATTTAATGCTTTTAAGTCGGATGGAAATAACAGTACGTATAAATAATAATAATGTATATTACTGTTTTTTTTTTTTTTAATTTAAGTTGATAACGTTTTTCCTGTCTTTATAAATAATAATGAATAGATTTATCAAAATCGGAAAATTTAAAAAAATTAATAATATAATAAAATAAAATAATAGTCCAATATTTTTATTGTAAAAATAATTACAATTAAATGAGTTTATCTTGAATACATTTTTGCCTGGTTTGTGGACTATAAATCGCTCTCTAAAAATCGAGTTTCGTACATGTCTATTTAAAGGAATTTAAATGAACACCCTCAACAAATCTAATAATAAATTATTTTACAGGTGACAAAATGGAAGATCAGTTTTGTGGACATTATATGACAGCAAATAATTACAAAAAGTTTTTTGAGGAAATCTTGAAGGTTAAACAACCCGGTGCCAGTACCAGTAGCACCACTATTGAGCCCAGATAAATATAATGTTATCTAGAGAATGATAAAGATAACTAAATTATTTATTTATCTACATAATATTTTATGTATATTTTATTGTAATGATTAAGTTGTCAATACTAGTTTATTTTTATTATGATTCAAATAAATATAAAATTATACCTACTAACAATTATTTGTTAAACAAATTAGGCCATCTTGGCATAGTATAATTTCTAACAAAATAAAAACATATAAGGTATTAAAATATGGTTGTAAAAAAAAAAAAACATAATTTATAAGATCTGCAACATCTGAGCTTTTCAAATGTGTTGTATTTTAATCTGTTAGGTACGTCTTGGGGTTAAAACCTGTATGACCCCGCTAAATAGTCGTTCAACAGGAGCTGATGACGGTCACGTTGTATTATACTTCAAGAAAACTTGTTGACGATTTTAAATCGATCAAGCGACACCAGCTGTTTTTTCTTTGAATTTAAAAAATAAAATATATTATATTATGTTGCACGAGGTAGTTGTACACGCGTCTTTTACGACTATAATTTTATTTCAGATTTATTGCTACTTACTATTTTTTGTAGTATTCATAATCAATGATAATATTAATACACAATTTTTGTTCAGTCAGATTATTTTAAGTTATTTTTATATAAATGTTATTATGAACTGCCATAATGCCATTTGAGAATTTTATTAATTATTTCTGAGTATTAAAGATTTAAATATTTTAATTATAAATTGTACATTATATGTTTACATAATATTAGGTGTATGATAATAAATAATAATACACCTTATATTAATTATTAAATACTACGAAACCATAAAAACAAATATTGCAATATGTTGAGTCTTCTGTACAGAACAATATTTTAATAGGTAGATACGTCAATAAATCATGTATAATAATGTTCAGAATAGAAAAAGCTATACCAAAATCCAAAAATATAGTGTATATATTATATATATACCTAGTGTTATCATTGTAAGTAAATCGAGTACCCAACTGACAAAATTGACAATAATTGTATTACTTTCTTCATAATACAAATTAATAATACTCTATACATAAGATCATATACATATATATGATCTAAGCTCTATACTTTCCGTTCTCCAAAGGCCAAAGCCATAAGAATAATTTAATAATATTATGTTATCAAAAATATTGTTAGACGATAGTTATTACTAAAAACTACCTGCCTACTTATTCCTTAATTATGACTGGTTATTGTAATTGAGTGAACCTGGAGGCTTACCAAACACAAAGACATTTAGTACTTGTAATTGCCAAGCCTTTGTTATTGACTAAAAATAATAATGGCATTACCCTAGATAAAAGACTAACTTGGAGCCAACACTTCAAATCAAAATGATTAATTTTAAACTCTCGCTCCCGTTCACTTAAAAATTGAATTACAAATAATAAATGTTCGAGTACAAAAACTAAATTATTAATATACAAAGCACTGCTAAAGCCTATAGGAACATACGAAATACAGTTTTGGGGTACAGCCAAAAAAACGAACCTAAACAAAATTCAAGCCTATCAAAATATAACACTAAGAAAAATCACTAACGCCCAACCCTACATATCTAATCTTACCCTTCATAACGACTTACGAATGAAAACTATAGAAGAAGAATCTGTAATTTTTTATAAACGATTCTTTACACGCCTGACAACCACGAAAATCCACTGATACAAAGCCTAAATAACCGTCGCGGGGGGCTAAAAAGAAGATGGTGTAGAGACCTCTTAAAATAAAAAAATAAAAAAAATAAAAATTGCACCTCACCTACTCCTATTAATACATTTCCTGAATTTCTTGCTCATACCTTCCAAACTTTTCAATTTAAAGAGTTACCATAGAGTGACTTTTTAACCAAGGTTATTCATGTATAACAATAGTTATAGCTTTTACATATACTTATTGTGCTATACAGTATAGATTGTATATTATCTCATACAAATAAAATAATAATAATAATAATAATAATAATAATAATGCTTTTTCATTTTTTTTTATGCCATGAATCATGATAAAAGTACTGTAATGCACACGATTAATGATATATTTAATCGTGGTAAAGCAGAAACTAGGACATACCTAGGAGGTCCCATCCTAATACGTCACTGGAGGTTATTGTTATTTTGTAGTGTTAAATTCTCTCATCCAAACAGCAGTTTGAAGAAAATATGAAGATATATCTACACTATTAGTGTGGCCGTAGAGTTGTACAGTCTTAATGGAAACATCCGATTGACTTTGTGGAGGTTTTTTTAATAATAATTATCATAATATAAATTTCTCGATTGATTATGCTGTGTTCAATCAGTCAAAAGTTTAGAAATAAATTTTTTTTATTTTATATTTTTAAATTATCCTTGGCATCTAAATGTCATCCATGTATAATAAATAACAAAAGGCAAAAGTCATAAACCTCAAATATACATCACGTACCAGTAGCTTTAACCACAGTTAACTCGAACTTCATAGACTAACTAATTTTGTCACCTCCACTATTAATTAAATATCATTCTCTTTTACATAATAACAATAATATTTATTTAGCAATTTAACAAACAAAACATAAATAAAAAAATATATATATGTGTTACAGAGTTATAAGAAATGTATGTTGGTATTATCAATGTGTACGAGATAATTATGTGTGTGCTGCTCAGTGGTATATTGAAGGGTATACCCGGATGCATATAAGCATTCTGGGGTCCGTTTCGGCACCTGTGTTCAAATAAGCATTCTCATTGGTCGATTTTAAATTCCCGCCAAGTTTAATATACTAGCGTCTAGAACAGGGTTGTCCAACTGGCGGCCCGCGGGCCGCATCCGGCCCGCGATGCTATTAACTGTGGCCCGCGTAAGGTTTTACGGAAATCATATATTTTCTTTAAATGCTATTATTGTAAAAAAAGATGTTATAAAAGAAAAACACAAAATGCATAGTAAAAATATTCATAGGTAAATATGAATATATATACTTATAGGTATAAAAATATATAATATACAAAAACAGTTTAATAATTATTAATTATATTAAAATATTATAACGAACAACTGTTTTGCAACGATTACGGCATCCAACTGATCCAACTAGTTTTGACTTTTGACTGATAACAATTGTTTTGTTTTGACTGACGAAATAGACTAATAGAGCATGTTATATCACAGATTATATAAAACGATTGTTAGGTAGGTATCTATAGTAAATTGTATTATCTCAACTGTCACGATCCGCGATAACGTTTATTCGCCTGGCGATCGTAACGACAAGTGTGTTTGCCGTTCAGTTGTCGCTC
>NW_019100655.1:0-36343 GCF_001856785.1 Myzus persicae | reverse complement strand
TTAATATGTCGGCCTAATGCGTGTCGGCCTATAAATTTGTCGGCCATTTAGTATGTCGGCCTATTGCGTGTCAGCCAAATGTCTGTCGGCCGATTGTACCACACCCGTCATTTTTAATTAAATGTTTTAAGAGTGGTTACGTGAAAAAATTTTAAAAATATAAAGAGGGGTACAATCTAGAGAAATATTAAGCTTAGGCGTACAGAAGAAAAGAAAGGTTGGGAACCGCTGGTCTAGAGGTTTACTCTTGTCACTTACACATCATACAATTTTTATAAAATAATATTTAAGGTACAAAAAATTGCGAAATGAAAATGTATAAAAATATATAATAAGAATAGTCATAATACCTACTTGTGTAATTGTGTATATTTTTATTTTTTTAGTGGGCCTCAATGAGACAACTATACTTTTGAAACATTTCATTTGTGAACTTTTGACTTGGTGTTTTTATTACTCAACAACGAATATTATGGCTTTTTCGCCATTATAATAAAATAGCTTAAACACAGTTACTGTTATTTCTGTGGTTGTCAAACTGGGGGGGGGGGGGGAGATAGATCCCCAATGACCTTTTTTTCATTAATATGTGTAACAATTACATTTAATATTTTTTGTATATTTTACTATAATGTAAATTGATTAAATTTGGTTTTAGCATTTTCTCAAAACAATACCTATGGAGTATAACATCTATAGACTCATCCTAGTAACAAGGCTGTTTATATTACTAATATTTAGTTGAATATATGAAATATAAGAGAATTATCCTTTTTTTGATCGTGTATATTCAGTAACACGCAACAACACTTTCCTCACATGATCGGCGAAACGGCCGAAATGTATTATAATTTATAATATGTTTATAGCTATGTCATTTTAGTTGGCCGTTTCATCGATTATTATTAAATTTGTCATAACATTTTATTATCACAGTGTTTCGTCTTTCGTATTCGGTACACGTGTCTCGTACTTTGTTTGGTAATAATTAAATCGTTGTTCAGTCATTCCTTATACATGCACCATGTATAGTTGTAGTTCATAATTACAGCTAATATATAGGTACAACCAAAATATTAATTACGGTTCTTAAAGATGCTATTATAACAGCAGCTACATATACGTATATTTCCTTATTGTATTACACATTAGCATGTGCTTTAGGCTGAAAGAAAATGTTTGTAGTCACCTACTCACCTACAATTAGAATAAGTATTAAATTAACAGTTCAAACATAAAACACTTTATTTTGAACTAACTTTATAGATTTTGTTCATTTATTTTATAGTTAGTTAGTTAGTAACTAAATTATAAGCATGTTTGAAATGTCAATAATGTGCCTATATGATAATATATATGTATGTGAAATTTTATTATTCTAGAATCGTTTCAATAGCTCAACCACTATTGATGTTCATCTTGGGGTTATAAAATATATAAACTCCGATCCGACGAAGAACTGAATGAATAGGCAAAAAAATGATTTGTGTATATAATACATAAATTGTTATAAATAGAAAACTAACTAAAAAATTAATATTATGCATAAATATAAATTACCTATACATTATTGATTATGTAATGAATGTTAAAAAATGAATCACATCCCGACAAAATTATTTGACCACCACTGTCTTATGTAGGTAACAATTCTAAGAGCATGACTCGTACTAGAGAGTGTAGTTTATAATAACAGTTTTGTATATTTTCGTCGTTGCTATCTGGTATACCGAGAGTAACGTATATTTATATTCTACTTTAAAAATTTACTATCTTATTATTTACTTGTGTCGTACATGAAAATCAAACATTCACATTTTTCGTCCTTCAATTATAACGTATAAAAAATAAAAAATAAAAATTAGATACTTGATTATCCACAAAGTTGATAGTCTAGCTGCGATAATGATAGTCCAAAATTTCAGTACAACTATTATTTGAAGTATATGAAATCCTGGATGATACTGAGACAAATAAACATAAGTGCATACAAAAAGCAAAATCATCCGTGTTATTTCTAGAAATGCAGGGAATGTTGAGTTTATATTCCGATCTAATAATCCTGTTGGTTTCACGGTATATGAAATATCAATTAGTCCTATACACTTGAATAAAACTAAAATAGGTCTTAAGGTTATATGAAAAAGAGTCGTCATTTCAATAACGCTGTTTACATAAACTGAAATTGAAGTATAACTAATAGTATAACATAATATTTTATGAAAATATACATTGGAACAATGAAATAATAAGTGTACGCTCCAATTAAAAACCAAAAAATTGATAACAAACATCATCATTTAATAATTTATTTATAATGTTGCAACTTTGCATATATTTATGGTTGTACAAGCAAATATTAATTAGGTAGCTAATAAAACGTGTTTTACCGACATAAAATTATGTACATGGTACAAATAATAGTTATTTTATGATAATTATAATTACCTAGCAACTAAACGGCTATAAAAGGTATAACATATAGGTAAATATTTAAGTGATTATTGACTTTGGCGTTTCATAGCATTTCAAAATTTGGAATATCTATAGGCGTAAATTGTTATTTGTGTATAAATATTTACTTTACGAAAGCATCATTACGAATTGAAGGAATTCAATTAAGAGATGTCATGAAACAGTAAATGTCTGTTTGCTTATTGTCGTGAATACAATTGAATAATACGCATAAGTTAAATTAATAAATTGTATCAATACAATTCTGGATCAAAATATTTTGCATAGGCGCCGGTGTGTGAGCGGGTCACTCCCTGTGGAAAGTATCGTGTGGTGTTCCGTAGGGATTGGTCATTGGAAGTCGTTTAAGAAATATTTTCTACGATGATCTCCTGCAGCTGAAGTTCCAAGGAGAAGTGAAGCTGGTAGGTTTTACTGACGACATTTCGCTTGTTATCCCGGCTCCTATGCAAACTTCATAGATAACATTGGCAATTCAGCTCTGGAACTTGAATCGCAAAAACAATATATATTACTTTTGTTAGTTATAATTTCAAAATATAATCTGACCACAGAAAATATACTATTACACAATCATAAATTTAGTTGAATTATTTATATTTAAAAAATGTAATTTTTGTAATTGAACATAGGAGAGAGGGTGATAATCTGAAAAAATCACAAATGAAAAATAAGGATAACCATATTACATATGATGGAATATGTTTTAGTCATAGAAACGCATAAATGTAAAAAAATATGTTGATTATAAAGTTGACAAGAATAATAAGTGATTTAAAGTAGTTCTGCCTAATGGCTTATAACAATAATAACAACTATAAGAGCCTTAGACAGTTAAGACATGAGATATTTAAAATGGTGTTTAATTTTACTAACTCTCGGGCGACGACCATCTCACTTTAGTATGTTGTAAGAAGCGGCAATTCACAGCATAAAAATTCACTATGTTTAGAGGGAAGTATACAGTAGTGTGCATTAATCCATTGAAAGAAAAATTAACTGATTAACTAATACAACCAATTGTATTAAATTCGCCATCTTTGGTTTTATTAATCTCACTGTTGGGTAAATAAGTGACTAAAACCTTTCAGTTTTCCACTTCAATAACTATATTACTGCACAAAAGTAATTTCGTGATTTTTTGGATCTCAATAATGAAGGATTCATGTTCAGTATGATTCTTTGCTTCGATTTCTACGAGAGATTCAGTGCGAAGTTGTAACACAATTTTAGTCCAGTCTAATCTCGTCTGTGTAGGACGTTTCCACATAGTATACACACAATATTAAATTAAATGATTATAGAATAGTTATTATCATCATAGATACTAGATAGTGTTATAATATATGTTATGATTACCTATGTGGCTATATGCATTAGGTATATATACATATATATAGCCTAACTACGGTGTATAGTTATATATTATATATTTTATTATCATATTATAAAATTATATTATGTAGAATAAATTTATAAAATATTATAATTTATCACATAATACTTAATGTAAGGCAATTACACTCATTTTTAAAAAACTTGTTCAAGATAGCCTGGATGAGGTTATTATGGAAAGGACAATTGGAAAAGTATATATTAACATAACACGTCTACATATTTTAGGTGTTTAATTAGTTGAACTTATGTCTTAAGAGTTATCTTACTAACAGAAAATACTATAATATTACCACCAATTACAATGTAGGTATTGAATATTCCTCATGGTGAGCATTTTTTTAAGCACACATGACACATACATCACGTATAGTCTATTTATATCACTGTTTAAATCCTTTTATGTGTAACAACGAATGTTATAGTAAAAGATAAATAAATAATTTTAATAATTTGTAAAATTATGTAACTTCAATGTCATTAATTATTATAATAATAATAACTGCGAGCAAATGAATTACTATTGCTTAATATTTTTTTTAAATCTTTTTGATAAGTAGGATTTAGTGTCATTTTTTAATTTTTCCAACAATGGATGATTTTTCATCTGTATCAATGTGATTATTCCACTAATCAATAATACGAGTAGCTGTAAAAAAAGAAAAAAGAAAAAACTTAGTGCCTGAGAGTATGGTTTAGTACGTACCCCACCACAATGTTCCAGCAATGCCAGACTGCCAGAGTACAATATCGTTACAGGAATGACATAACCCACTCCCAGCTTTTCTAACCCTTATATCTCTGAATTCTTTTAAGAATTACTTTTGAAATTTGAAACATAAATTTAGCTTAGAAAAAAGTAAATATGTATAAACGTTAACAGACCCAAGAACTTTAAGTAAATAAAAAAAACAAATTTTACGACAAATGGACAGTTTTCGTTTAAACATGGCCGTTTGTAAGTGTCTGTTTGGAAGTAAAGAAAAACATTTTATTAATACATTAATCTATGAAAATATTTGTAATACAAATTAAAACACAATATCAAAAAATATATTTATAATTGTATCAATATTTAAATATTTAAAGGAAAATTTAAAAATGTTTAAAAATAACACTTTAATATTAAATATAATTTAATTTAATACTTTGGATGATTCTACTAAAAAAATATGTTTTAGTTCTGGTTTAACAATAAATTATAAAATCAATGATAATGTTCATAATACTAAAATCAGAGGCCGGAGTTATGTGTGACGGTGGGATGGTATCATTTAACATTTTATAAATCACATTTTTTGTCCCTTCACTCATTTTGTAAGACTGTTTAAACGAGATAGTATAAGAATGATCAAAAACTAAACTATAAACTGTGTAAATTATGAATTCAGCTCTCTAACTATTTTGAGCCACTTCGACCACTGTCTATAACAGTATCGTATGGTATTGTATCGTACCTGCTTTCTAATTGGTAAATTAATACTACGAGTACTACCAAATCTTATAATTTTTACTTGAAATCACCAAAAATATTAACAAAATATATTATAATATAATATAACTGTTATGATGTGATATTTTAATTTCCGGCCTGTTAAAATGAATAACTTATTTTGACAAATGGTAGTAAATATCGGTTTTTGATATTGTACTTTAATTATTATTGTTTACTATTTATAGTTATATTGATTGATTTATTAACATAAATCCAATTTATGGTTCCCGCGTCCAAACTGCCACTTCCAAATGGCTACATCCGTTTGTCTCTATCCGTATAACTTGACAGTAAGTTAGTTGTTTTCCGAGATCTAAGCTAAATGTTACTACATAATTATAAAAATACCTTCGCATATTGCAATTGGAAATAGATCGTGAACATAAAAATGTTAAGAACCCCTGAATTCAATGAAAAATGACCAAATAAACGAAAAAGAAATTTAATAATATATATGGTAAAAAATATCAGTAAACTCACTGTTGTTACGAGATTTAAATTGATATCGAAAAGTCCAAATGCCGATACTTGGTCCGAATCACATACCAATATTTGATTCATAAACATTTTGATCTGTATTTTAAAACATTAAAAGTAACAAAATAAAAAAATCATATGTCATCTAGATTCATGTTATAAAAATATAAAATATATAAAATAAAAATAAAATTACAATATATTTTACTTGTCTTTTTATGTCCAAATGTAAATTTGAAATTCGGTACAACCGTAGATATGATATCATCTTAATTCTCTGAAAAAATAATTAGCTATGTTTAATTTTGAAACATGAAGCATTCAATTATTTGTTCAAATTATGATTATAGGAGTACATTTATTTTGACTTTTTATAGTTTTTCTGTACGTAAAATTGTATGTAATTAGTAAATTTAAGACTACATTAAATAATATATACTTATGGAAGTAAATTCATCACGTATGTTCTAAGAGTTAAAACTAATTTTAATATTTAATCTAAGATTCCTAATTTAATTAAGTTATGGAAAAATATATACCTGAATATGAAAAGTTTTAGTTAGAAATAATATATCACTTTAAGAATATTGAAAAAACCCTACATGCTTTATGGTTGACAATATGATAAACAGTGATATGAAGGTTGATATAAGTATCTGAAAGTGAAGAAACCCAAAAGCAATGGTAATATAACTGAATATAACGAAAATATAACTGACAATTACTGTTATTCTGTATTTACAGTTCACACAAAAAGTACTAGAGTTAGTTCTGACCATCCAATTAATTCATACCATATATAATCATAATACTTTAGAATATAATTATTTATTACAAACGACTTTCATATTTCTGAAAATACTTGCCTGCAGTGGAAATTAATACACATAAATTAAAATTGATATCATTTATTTCTAGTTGAATGTATGTTTGGTTATTATTGTTTAGGTTTGATTATTAATTACTTTTCACAAATATCCAGAAGGTGCACTGATTTTCATTTAATTTTAAGTAAAAGTATGTTGTTTAAAATATTAATTTATAAACTAATTAATATTTATTTATAATGATACAATATTTGTTGTATAATACTTTATTCACACTGAAATAACCCTATTCACTAGTAATATATATATTTTTTTTTGTTATTGATGTGAAGCAATTTGAATTTGTCTATTTTATTATTATTATAATCATGCTTTATGTAAATTATTACCAATGTATATCAGAATTCTATATCTAGATAGTTGTTTTATTATCTGAGCTCAACCTAACAAACATATGGCTTAAATTAATATCTCGGTGAGCAGTTTCAATTACCCTTTGAATTACCTTCTCATTAATGAACGAAACAAAAATGATAATAGACATCAAAAACATCACAATTTGTGCGCTCATTATAACCGGTAATAATTGTTCCCAAAAATTGATGGTCGAATGAAAGCTATAAGATATTTCACTGTTGACAATAATATAAGCCCCGATTAGTAAATGGATATAGCTGGCAGCGTAGAATCCCAAAAGCAGCGGACCGTAACCAAGAGTAAACATTTTTAACAATTCGCAGAGCTCGGAGTGTAACAGCCGAGTATTTTCCATCCACTCTACTATTTCTATATGTGTCCATTGGCCGGAAAGGGGAATTAAATCGGCAGGTAGACACTTCCAAAGATCGTTTAACGTCTGGAATCTGACATATATGTTTTGAAGAAAGAAACATGAAGATATCGTAACTACATAATCCATAGCGTATGGAATATTGAATATTGCATGGTTGGCCAACATTCCAATGTTTTCAATTAAAATGGGCCTGGAGTACAAAATATGAAAGGCCTTAAATACGATAAAATACATGAAAAACGAAATAAAAATCTTATTCCAATGTTTTGTTGTGCACGAACGCTGTGGTGTCAACAAATTAGTTGAAAGTGATGTACATTTTCGATCAAACTCGATAATTCCATTAATAAATCTGCAAACAAAAGTAATAAAAAATTAATAATGTCACCAATTACAACTACAATACATTGGTCCAGAGGCAAGGAATTTGAGTCACTACTCTGTTTATTGAACAAAATATAAATCAAACTAAATCTATACATTTGTTGTATTATTCTTGATAAATACTCATTTATTAAATTCTACCTTCAAAATGACACCAAGATTTTAACCAAACATCATTATACAATTCTGACCAGTCGATAAAAGAATTGATTAAGAATTACACTGTAATATTAAATTTTAGAGTGGATCCAGTAGAAAATTAAATCAAGTGTTTTTATAGGGTGTCTGTCCAGTAATTTTCAAAATCATCGATAAAAACTAGATACAGTAAGTAGATATTTATGTTCTAACTGCTGTAATTCGACCTTGATGGACATTACATTAGTAGGTACTACACTTTTTCTACAATGGTGAACAGCTAATTTTTGGTTATGAACTGAGAGCATTTTAGACGAATTCACTTTTTCACACAATTTTCACTTTAGACAAATTTCTATAGAACGTTGAATAACAGGTATCTTATAAATATTTAAAGTACAACAAATTGCAAAAACGAAAATGTATAAAAATATACTATAAATATTGTCATAATACCTACTAGTATAGTTGTGTATATTTTTGTATTTGTTATATTGTGAATTAATTTTAATAATGGACCTCACTGAAAGAACAATTCAATACTAACTGTACTATCTATACTTTTAAAACATTTTCATTTGTCAACTTCATACTTTTTATTTTTATTACTCAACAAAGAATATTGGGGCTATTTTCCCCTCTGGATTACAATAGCTTAAGTACAGTTACTATTATGTTTATTATATAGGTAACAATTCTAAGAACATTCTCAGACTTGTGTGTAGTATGTAATAATAGTTTTATATATTTCTGGTGTACAGAGAGTAACTTATATTCATACTCTGCTTTAAAAATCTACTATCTTATCATCTACTTGAGTCGTACAAGAAAATCAAACAGTCACATTGTACGTCCTTCCATTAAAACGTATAAAAAATTAAAATAATAAATATTTACTTGATCGTCCATATTGTTGATAGCCTAGCTGCGATAATGATAATCCAAAATTTCCATATAATTATTATTTGAAGTACATGATATTCTGGATAATACTGATACAAATAAACAAAAGTGCATATCAAAAGTACAATCATCCGTGCTATTTCTAGAAATGCGGGGATAGTTGAGTTTATATTCCGATCTAATAATCCAGTTTGTTTCACGGTATATGAAATATCAATTAGACCTATACATTTGGATAAAATTAAAATAGGCCTTAAAGTTATGTGAAAAACAGTCGTCATTTCGATGATGATTTTCTACCAAAACTGAAATTGAAGTTTAATTAGTCTTTCATGAAAATATACATTGTTAACAATGAAATAATTTGTACGCTCCAATTAAAAACTATAAAAACAACAACAAACATCATTATTTATTAATTTATTCATAATGTCGCAACTTGGCATATATTTATGAGTTTATAAGCAAATATCAGTTTACTAATAACATGTTTTTTACTGAAATAAGATGTATGTATATTATACATGGTACAAATAATAGTTCTTTTATGATAAATTATCATTACCAAGCAACACAAATATATATCGATGACACTAAATAGCCGTAAAAAGAATAACAAACAATAATATGTATGTGATTATTGACTTAATCGTTTCATAACATTTCAAAATTTTTAGAAATATAATATGTATGTGCGTAGCATCAATGAACAATATAAATAATTGTTTCTTAATGATAAACATTCTTTGCAATGCTCTATTCATAATATTCGAATTAATTTACGTTAAAACAAAATATCACTGTTTATTAATTTATTATTCCTCATTTTAAAATATTCAGCATAGTATTGAAATGTATTATGGATGGTTTAAATTATAAATATTTACTTCTAAATTCTACTTCTAAATAATTTATTATCTTAAAACTAATATAATATGATCATTCCTTGTCAGCAAAATATTGGGAGAGAATAAGTAACTATTGATTTGCGTACCTATACTATTTATGGGAACAACTTAAAGGACTGAGAAACAAAAGATTGATTTGAGCCTCATTAAGAGATAGTTAATTACTATACGGTGGTACTAAAATGTATGTACCTACGTAGATTCGTTTAAGTGTTAGATCTCAAGAGAGATAGCCGAGGGCCGTCACATGATTACAAGACACGGTGGTGGTCAATAGTAGTGTACTGGAATCCATGAAGTGTTCTGGGTTATTTATTTATAATTGTTGTTATGTTGAAGTCTATTACTCTATTATAACTTATAAGTACCTAACTTTGTAGTCGCAACAATGAATTAATGGATATAAATACTCTATTTGGATATTATTATGTTTTCATGTTGACGAACGACGATTAACAGCAATAAAAACGTTTTAAGCATTTAAAGCGTAAGTTTTACACATCTTTGTAAAGAGGAAGCTAACGTATTTTTAAACTTTAATATTTTCATCTATAGGATATTGTTTTAAGAGGTAACCTAATGTATTATAAATTATAATATTACAATAATTTGTATTTTATTTATTAATAATAATAATTTGTTAATTACATACATATTTTATATAAAGTATTAAAGTTGAAATAGTTCAATACCTATTAAGTTATATTATATTATTAGAATTGTTCTCGCATAACCAAAATATGTTTTATACAAATTGTTGCTGTTTTTTTACAGTGATATTACAAACATTTCAATATTTTATATATTTTAATAATACTTTACAGTTTTAAGATCAATGTGGACGAAATTGAAATGGATGATATTTAGCCAGGTGTTAATTAACCAGACATGAGAGTACAAATTAGATTATCGTTCAAAAATAAATGTAAACGATTGGTGTTTACGTTATAAACGTATAAGGTTTATTTCTGACCAAGAGAGTAATTGTTGTTTGAGTTGGAAAAATTATATATTTAATTACTATTTACTACCACATCGCAACAAAAAAACCTGTGTAACGGAGATAAGCTCATTTATAAAAATGAGGTTAGATGAAGAAGTAAGTAATAGATTAGGTACCTACCTACAATCTACATAATACAAGCACAGCTGATTTAGTTTTTCAATTTAGTTTTCGATATTTTATTACGTTTTATGACGTTCTTAATATAACACGACAATAAATTATTGTTAAATCAAAAAATAATAGCAAAGAAAAATAATTATGTTCATCGCAACCAACTAATAAAATGTGAAGGTTTATTTTCTACAAATAATTTACTTGAAAATTGTACGACATTTATTGAATTAAAAAAAGTTTAATTAGGTATAATTTTAAATTTAATATAAAAAAAATACATATTTATAACTTTTTTTTTACAAAGTTAGGTTACTTTTATTTGTTTATTAAAATGTATCTTGTACTGCAAGGTACTTACTACCTATATAAAATTGTATTATTGATTATCCTTAGTCATTCCTACTTTTTAAATCAACAAATGTGTCAATACCATCATTTTAATTAACTTGTTGAGTAATTTTCTTTTCTATAGATATTATAGCAAGTTGGTGACTTCTATCTGTTAAAAAGCTTAGAATTTGCGTTTAAAAATTGAATTTTAATCATTCAAATTTGATGCATTCATTTGCCATCAACTATAATATAGGAAGGTATTTTGTAAAAATAATAACAATAATTATTATTGAGTGTATAAAATATAAATGACACAATTTATGTTTTGCTCATCAACTTCGCTTATTTTATTGTATCCATAAAAGTGGGACCTGACCAACTGTGGTGAAGTGGAGGGTCCCTGCAGGGCGAGGGATTCGTTCGCCCAGCCGATGCATACTGATTGTGCCTTAAAAAATTATTAGTAGGTAAGTTGCGTCCCCCAAAAAAGTTTAAAAAGGGGTCACAGCTAATTTTCATCCCGGTATACCTTTATAGGTAGAATAGTTGCGTCCCAACATAAATAAAGCATAAACATGGCATACATTAAGTTTTACCAAAGCTGTTCAAGTTCATTATTTTTTAACTCTTTAAGTTAAGTTAATATAGAAAAATGTAGGTTAAGTTTTAAGTTGAAAGTTGCCTATTTTTTTTTAACTTGTAAAAGTTACAAGCTAACGTGAAAATAAAAGTAACTTAACTTTGTAAAAAAAAAAGTTATAAATAAGAATTTTTTATATAAAATTAATAATCATACCTAATTTTTTGATTTAAAAATAATTTGTTGTCGTGTAATATTGAGAACGTAATAAACGTTATAATACCGAAGACTAAATTTAAAAACTGAATCAGCTGTGTTTGTATTATGTTTTTAGGTAGGTACCTAATGTATGACTTACTTCTTCATCTAAAAATGATTTTTGTAAATGAGGGTATCTCTGTTATACAGGTTATGTAATTTTTCCAACTCAAAACAACAAATCCGCTCTTGGTCAACAATAAACCTTATACGTTCAATGTTCATAACATAAACACCAATCATTTACATACAATATTATGTAGGTACGTTCTACCTAGTATGTTAAATTTTATTGACTTATTCTTTTATCAATATTGTTAGATTATTAAGTTCAAGTACCTATTTTGTTGTGTAATTAATTTATTTACTTATTAGCATTTTTTATTCATATTTTGTAGGTAAAAAGTACTATATTTTTAAGTCTATTTGAGCCCTTGCCTCTTTTTATTTATACATCATATTAACATAATATGCTTATCAACTGACGATCATAACATTTTAGGCTTTGCCATTTTACTTTGCCCTGTGCCACGCAAATCGTCTGGACGGCCTTGGGTAAGACCTTTAATTGTGTTCATTGATTTAAAAATTGTGTTCTCTTAAGCGTTAAGAGTGTGAATAAGTGGTTATTTATTATGATAAATATAGACTCAAATATCGTTTGAGATTTTGAGGGGGGACTGAAGCTAGCTTCTGAATTAAGCAAGAATTAATGCAATTAAGCAAGTAATTAACACCCAACAATTTTATTAATATGACATTTAGGTATACAATAGGTATACTGCGTACTTAATTAAAATATTGACGACAAATGAAACTTACTTATCATTTTTCAAATATAGGTACTATTTCATCTACTTGACTACTTATAAAAGCTTCCAAAATTATATTTATAATTTATAATATACATGTTACATCACAATATAATTAATAATTATACATAATTTCGGAAAAACAATAAGAATTATTATTTATTAATACTGAAAGTTTGGCTTTAGAGCAACATGTAACAAAAAACTAATATAAATATTGCAGACATTTTTATTAAAAAAAATGTTTCGGACACATTTTTAAAGAAGAATTATTCTATTGGATTTAGCAAATGTGTTTAATATTATTTCAGTACCTTTTGTAATATCTTTTTTGATATTCAGTATTGCTAAATTAGTAAACCATGCATCAGCCCTGAGTCATATTAGCTATGACATATGTATTCTCATAGGTGAAAAGTACCTTTCACATGTTGTTGAGCCCACTGGCAATGTGAATGATACTTGCATAATTTTAAATAAATTAGGAAATACTTCGTCATTTAAATGTATTTTGATATTTATATCCCGTATGGGCGTATAAAATAAGTATATAAGCCAAATGTTATGACAATATGAGCCACAAGTCACAAACATAGACTCTGTAATCAGAAAGCACTAATCTTAGGTTTTTGGTAAGAATTACGATTTACGATTATGGCTGCATGCCTAAAATGTACAATAATAGGTATATAACTAGTAAAAATAATATCACAACAAATACAATTTGTTCATTTACGAACTACATAATCATAAGAATACGAAAACGAATTTTGCATCATAAACTATAATAATACTGAAAAAGCTTAAAAATGTAGGAAATGTTTGGGTTGATTGGCATCTAAATCCCCCACTCCCCACTATTTTCGCCAATGATGATAACCTGTGATAATGTCAACTAATAATTAATACTTATTAATTATTATGTATACACACAGAAGGTTTTGATTTTTGTGTTTTATAATATGTTTAGCCAGGGTTCAACATTTTTAATCTGATTTCAAACTTTTTTCTTAATTTCAAATTAAGTATTTTTAAAGAAAAGTTTGAAAAAATAAAATGTAATAAAATAGATTACTAATATAGTAATATCATATTGTTTCATATACGTTTATTTCTAATTCAAGATTTACCTTCAAAACTATATACATTTTAGTGAATACATCTAAACAAGAACAAAACTATATGTGTGGTATAGTGTCTAAAATAACTTTATAAAATAAATCAATAAACTTAAATAAGCCCACATTTATATAGTAAGCTAACAAATATTTTAAGTACGTATATTGTAACAATTGTAACTTGCTATACTTAATTGAGTAGGTATATAATGTAATATAACACATAAATGTACTTAAACCCATATTTAAAATGTTGAAAATGTTACATATTGATCAAAATTTTCATTTTAGATATTCATAAAAAACTTGAACAACATGAGTACATGACAGTATGTGTGGAGTATAACAATTTTTTTTTAACAAATACTTTAATTATTTTTGTGAAGTTGTTAAGCATAATAGTCTAATATACATATTATGTTAAATTTAAGTTTATGATAAAATCTAATAAATTCAGAATATTTAAGCTCTATCAGCATCAATAGCATTTTGAAGTTCTTGAAAGTGATTTCTATCCCGTGTCTACAAATATTTGACATTTATGACTGGTATAAAATACCTTGACATAATGGGCAGTTATCCTAAAACAAAAAAAAAATTATAAAACATAGAAAATAAATAATTTATTCACAATTTAATTAATAAAACTATTTCTATGTGATTTAAATTTGTTATCAATAGACTAAATTAGTGGTTCCCAAATATTTTTTCATTATGGCTCACGTGACTATGTGTAATAATATAACGGTGTGTCCTATGTGTAAATTATAAATTGCTCGTAAATGGAGCAGTGTACAATGTGCTACATGATGGTGTAACACATTTGAAAAGTTCAAATATGGATAAAGATAGTCTTTAAAAACCTTAAAACTAAATAAAACTAAATATACAATTGTTCAGAGTACTCCAACTAAATTAAAATTGGACTACATGAATACATGATGTGGTGAAACACGATTGCGGACGCTTTACCTTTTTTACAACACGATTGCGGACTGTATGACAAAAGGTATTATTGTATACCCACAAAATTAGACGATTTTGGTCTACATTTTGCGAAACGTGGGCGAGTTGTGTGACGTAGTCTATCTCTATTCTTTAACGATTATCAATCTTTATGATCTGCTTTTCGTTCAGATATCTAGGGAGCATATGTGTAAGATATATTATACGTTAGGTTAATATTTTATAAAAAATTGTTCTTAAATATTGTAATACGTTTTGGTGATTTTCATAATCATTATGGCTCTGATTATTTAATTTAATTCTATCGAAACATTTTTTTTCCATTAATTTTTCTCGACTTTTGTTTATTGATGCAATTATTGTCAGAAATATAACAGAAATTATTTGTAACATAGGTACTACAATTAATAATTTCAGGATTCCCACATTATTGAAGTATTATTGATAAAATTTTCAACATGTGTCATTCTCGTTGGTCCATTGTTGAACTTCAAACATTCGCAATCGTATTATTAAAAATTCCGCCCTGATAAACTCCGCCTGCAATCGTGTATCGCCGACATGATGATACCCCAGGTCGTATCCCGTTTCGCCGCCGAATTAATCCCATTTTTCCGTGGACCCATTTTACCGAATTCTCTGATTATTTTTATTTAAAAATATGATTTGTGATTTGTAAAGCGATAAAGTACAGATACTGTAAAATATTAATCATTTGAAACGATCTTAGTAGGTACTAAAGTTATAAACTATCTGAATTCTGAAGTTGTCGATTGATAAATCCCCGATGATTAAATAAATAAAATAGAATGAATGTGAATTAATCATATTATTATTATGCACTAGAGACTAGATAAAATAATAATGTATATAACTTATATCACTATGTATAATTATAATTTTAAACTAAGCATAAAACTATAATTCTAAATAGTTACAATTTTTATTTTTTTATTTCATACATTTTGTCAAAATTCGAACTTAAAATGCTTATAAAAATATGTGATTTTAATATTTATTAATTGCCATTGTCACAATGTATTGATTATTTTTACAACATTAGTTATTTAATTAAGCACAATGAATAATTTTAACTAATTTAAAAAAATAAATTATTATTATTATTATTTAATTATCAATTTTATATAAATATTATTAATTAGTATGTAATTTGTAACTTAAAGGTTATATTAAGTTATTTAACAAATAAATAAAAAATAAATTCGGCAAAATGGAATGGCAATAAAATATATTCGGCAAAATGGTACGGCGGCGAAATGAAACGGTGGCAAAACGGGAACTGACCGATACCTCAATGAAGAGGTATAATTAAAGGGTATATTCATGACATTTCTAATACTTTAGAAGTATATTTTAATATGTTTGGTATTGAAAACCCTTATCCTAAACCATGAAACCGTAATTTAGACTAGCCTATGACAATTGTCGAATTTGCATCAAAGAGAAAACGTAATAAATTTATTAGCAAGAGGTAGAATTGAATACTTAAGTCATTAAATCTATAAAAATGAAACATACGGCATTCAACAAAAACTATTTTGAGATTTGAGAATTTAAAAACTAGGCAATTGTTTTATTTTTAAAAGTAACGGCAGAATATATTGCAAAAAAGGTTAATGTAGCAAAAAGATACAGCTAAAATGTTTCGAAGATCTTAATTTTGTGTAATTTACTCTAACAACTGCATATTATTTTTTAACTTAAATCTAGACTCGTCTATTGGTATAGACTGTGCCACTATATTTACTACCTACTTAAATATCATAAATTATTGAAATAAACTTCTCGTATGAAATTAGACTTAGAGGTAATAACGAGCAAATTACAATTTTTGCCGCACATCGCTCACCATAAACTATAGTATAAACATTTTATTACCATCATATACATTATTAACAAGTTCAATAAACTTCCCTCAATTAGGTGGGGACAACTAAAATCACCAATTTAAATTTCTAAGTAAAGATACTAATGAAAAGTTTATGTAAAAGTCTCTCCAATAATACCAATGATACAATTTATAAAATTAGTAAAAATAAAATAAGAAATTCAATAAATAAAGTAATTTATGAACTTGAGGGTAATGCGTGTGTTATTAAAATGATAAAAATTCAATGTCTAAACATAATTTCTAATACATTTGAACCTCAGTCGTTTTTTTCTTTCTTCCAAAATACCTATCTACTGTGTTGTATTGATTATCAAGTTGTATTTTTATATTTTGTATTAGTATTTAAGTATTTAACTCTAAAACAAATTATAATATCAATGAACTTCGTATAATAGATACGAGCTTATAGCTCAGTTGGTATATATTATGTATGCTATTATGTATGCTATTATTAATGTAGTTTATTTTAACTATTTAATTATAATTGATTTGAAATAAATAAATATATTGAGCCTATGTTAGTGTAGAATTATTTTTTAGTATCCGACTTAAAATGTTGTTTTTACTACTTCCTCGAATTATCAGTTTTTAAAAATCAAATACAAATATTTGGACATTTATTTGAAAATTTATTTGAAATGTACTAATCAATATTCAATTTATTCTTCCTTATTTCTTATATTCAAATAATAACTCAAGTTTGACTCATTTTATAATTATAATTAACCTAATAAAAAACTATTAAATAATTATTTACTTTTAAATTAAGCCATTTACGCAGACATATACTGTGGAAATAATGATTGCAATTGGTAATTTTTGCCGAATCCATATTATGCTGACATATAGAACAAACGTCATCAAACTCAGACAGTTGAACACTAGTTGCGTCAGCTAACGATTCAACTCTTCTTACAGCTAAACGACGCTTAATAAATACTCTCCATCCATCCCTGATGCTACGCCATATGGAGTAGTATGCATGTATACACATCCAGGGTGCGCGGAATATACTGCCAGATTCAAAAGCCACATTATAAACTCCACTCAGAAAAATAATTGTGCCAAAACAGAAATTTACCTAAAGTAAAAATGTTAAAATTAATAGGTGTTATGAAATAATTTAAAGGATTTCCTAAATTACCACATCACCAAATGATTTGATATAAAACTCATAATCGTCCAATTTCTCCCAAATTCTTGTGCGATAGCCATCAATCATATGTAATGAATATATAGCTAAAGTCACCAATACTTTGACAACAATTTGAATATTGAAAAAATACATTTCTATTGGCCAATTATTAACAAAATGGCAATACCAAAAGTATCTCAACATATTAGTTGAAAACACTATAAGAAATCCGCAAACAAAAAGAGCTCTTAAATGCCTAAATAATTTAGTATAATTTATATTAAAATATAAGTCATAATAATTAATAATTAACCCAGTACCTATTTATTGAATTATTACGATTAACACTCAAAGAGCTTAATAATGGATTAAGCAAACTATGGACATAAAATAGTAGAAAATCACAAGTAAAACAGATATTTCGACAGAGTTGTATAAAGCGTTCTTCTGGCTCTAAGATTGTTAATCCAGTTTGCAAAGCTAGTATAAAAAATAATATTGCAGAACGACTCCCAATGTTCACCTGTTCCACGTCTTCAGTCAACAGCACCTAAATAAATAACTGTTAAAACAACTGAAAAATTTAATTCATTTTTAGCATATGAATTTGTTCTTAGTAATCTTACCCATTGGAAGAATGCACCAATATAATGGCAAAAGTATGAAACAAAACTTGTCATGCCTAAAACTGCTGTAAATGTATCGCACCCTTTAGCTAACAAATATTTCACAGTTCCAAATAAAGTTTCATGTTTTATTTCCTTAGTTAGCAGGGATAATATAAATAGATCCAATAATCGTATAGCCCAAAATAATCGTAAAACAAATGGCATATTGAGACGTGACCACTCCATTACGACAAAATCATTTACTTCAAAATTACTGAGACAAAATACATAATTAATCAAATATTGAACAATAAGTATCAATATTCTACATACAATATAATAATATGAAAGTTATAGTTATTGGTCGGCACATATATAACATAATAATAATGTATATAGATTGGCCTTACTTGATGGTCTCTCGAAAATGAGTATATCCATAATAAATTAAATGTATTATTGTAAATATATTTAACCAAATTGTTTTCATCACAATGTACAATGGCAACGATGATGATAACAACATGATAACTGTATTGAAAATTCCATGCGTACCTGGTATTAAAATCATTAAAGTAGGAAGAATAAAACTAATGCGAACAACCTGAAAAATTAAATATATTATTTCTATTCAAGATGGAAATTAATTCAATTGGATTTACTTTATAGGTTGGATGATTTGTAGTACAGACTTGTAAAAAGTTAAATACTAATGATAGACAATACTGTAGTATCATACTACAGAATAATAAGAATAAGAAATTCATGATTTTTAATTGTGTAAAAAGACGTATAACATTTACATCCCCTGCTATAGCTTCGTTTATCATGACGTATATTTCAAATTTTACATATTTATCTGATAAGACATTACATATTTGTATGTTAGCCCAATAAGAAAAAAGTACAACACAGATAGAACCAACATGTAGGTACGCTAGGTATAAGTACCGGGCAGGTAGAACAAATATAAATAACGATAAACAAAATACTAGAAAAAAAAATAATACTGAATTAACTGATAATGTTATAATATTATTTTTAGTATCTATTGAACTTACTTAAACAGGATCCTATTATTTTAATAAATAATAGAAGTATTAGCTCGTAATATTGTGTGAGAAAGCTATTCTCAATTTGACTGAATATCCTATTTTCAAAGGTATTAGTTAAAGTAATTATTATACCATCAATATCTTGAAACCCAAAACTAATTCTGAAGATGTTATCCATAATAAGCAGAGGTGGAATCCTCAAAAAAGCACAGAGACTCATGATGATATCGTATTAAATGTTAAATTTTTAACGTCAATAAAACCTAAAAATAATAAATTACAAAAACTATGAATATTTTGTTAATATTGTTAAATATAACAGAAAAAAAATGTTAAATACATACTTGAAGGACACCGAGGAGAGGTCAATATTCAACGACCACAGGTACAGCCAACAATATGACTCGAAATTATTTGAGTAAGACATACGAATACCTAGTTTATAATATAATATTGATTGTAATTGATAGACTTTAATTACTCTGTTCACATAAAGCCGCCACCTTAGACGTCTATTGGTTATACATACGGTGATGGACTTCGTCCGACTGGTGCAGTTATAGTACTACTAGAAACTAGAACGAAGGAAGTAGGAAAACGGAAAATGTACCTACAGAATAACTCAACAACTGAACGAGTAACGCTGTCAGTACTCACTCCAGCCCGTCGATATTAAACAACAGGATTTGAAATTTATATCTATACTGAACTAATATATTCAGACAACATAACTGAGAGAGAAACGATGGTTCTCGGAAGCTTCTGAGAGATAAAAAAAATTAATATTCACGTATGAATAGAAAATGACGCAATGAGACGCATTTTGTGTTTAACAATTAACGATGGTATCAGCTGCTGTGTTGTTGTAACTGTTGCCTTACTGATATATGTATACAATGGCGCACGAGTCTGACCTATAGACCTTGTACTCGTAGGCAGGACATGACTGGTTGGCGGGGTACTGTGGTAGGTAGGCTTAGATTATGTACTAATATAGTACATGATTATCATGATGTAAGGTGGTACGGCCGAGAGAATTAGTGTCTATATTATCTAATCAAAATTATAAATTGTTAGGTGTATTACCAATAAGACTGCTATATAAAATATCGCTCTAATATTTGTTATTAATAAACTCATTACATCTCAAAGTCATCTAATAAATCTAACTAAAATTAGAGAGCATAGAGCTTATGATCTGCCCGTTAAGTATGCTAGTCTTCTGTCGACTATTTGGGTCCTAATTTTTTCAACCAAATGCCACTCACCTCAAAGAAAAATATTCACTCCGGTTTGTTTGATAAGAGAAAAATAGTGTATCATTGGTTATTTTCTAATTTCTAATCTTTAACTTTTTAACTTTAAATTTTTGTTTTAATTATTAAATCAATTTGTTATTGAATACTATTACGTATGTATATTTTAAGTTAATCTGGAATTTAACTATGTTATTATTCTTATATTTGTATCTATATTATTTATATTTATTTATGTTACATATTATGCCTAACTGTAATCTTTCTTTACTATTTTAATTTAATTTTATTGTTATCTTTCTTGTTCCAACTTCAGGATGTTTAAAGTTAACTCTCTACTTCATCACAAGCTTCGGTTTAAAGAAGTAGATAATTATATTTGTATGTTTATATATTTATTATGTTATATTATACAAAAAATAAAAAAATATTAGATAACAGAAATCGCACATTGTACATATGGATCAGTACTTCGTAATCGACTTTTATATTCCAAAGCAGAATATTTTTCTAAGTATTTCGACACATAAAAATCGAATTTAAGATTAATACCAAGTTAATGAGTTATGAGTATTTAAAAACTAAATGAGCGGAGTTGGGTGGTGCGCGATTACTCTGAAAAATGTTGGTCCACTACATGTTCGTCAGCTTATCTAAACATTAAAATAATTACTTAAAGTTATAACTCATGAACTACTAGCCCTAAATCCAATTTTTATGTATCGAAATACTTAAATAAATATTCTGCTTTGGGAGATGAAATTAAAACTGTATGTTGTCATACAAAAAGTAAAAACTTAAAAAACTATAAGGATACAAAATATTTTAAAATAATTTTTTATTTTTAAGCTTTGTTTTGTAATGACTTAAAACCTAAGTATTAAAATAGAAAATATTATGTCAGATTTCGGTTTTGGTTTTGGTTATTGGTATTTATTTTTCATGATTTCGATTTTTGTTTTTACAGTTTTAGCTGGTATTTAAAATCGGTATACAATGACAGTTTCAAGCCCTGCTTGAAACTTTGTACTTAAAATGTTAAAATATTTTTAAAAACGTTATTGCTTTTTGAAATTATAACCTAATGTTTTACTTTAAATAAATAACTCCGTATATAAATTGACAATGAACTTTGGAGTCAAATACTATATTATAGCATTCGATTTGTATATATTAATTTTTTTTTGAAATCAATATTGTTTGTTAGGTACTAATTATTTTTTTTTTAAGAAACATTTGACACGATGTTATTATAGTGCTTATTACACCTTTATTCGTACATCTGTTTGTGTATAAATATCAAATATTTGAAGTCTAGACTCTAAACCATAGGTCTTCACGGTCAATGTCTAATGTCAATCCCGGTTAGATAAGCTTATTGATGTTTTTAAATATTTTTAATAGGTAAATTAACTACTAAAAACAATTCTTATAAATCTTTAATTTCATTACCTCTAGTGCTCCAATAGGATTTATTTTTTTACTTGTATATTGGGACGGCAGAAATCTGCCCAAAATAATTGTTATTAAAATTTGGATTTAAATCGTCGGTTATGAATGTATGATATAGCCTAATAAATTTTAAAATATAAAATATCAAAAATATTTTTCATATTAGCTTATTATTTTTTCTATGATTTATACTACCTAATAGCATGCTCTTTTAATTAAAATTTGTTTGTATAATATCACGCTTGCTCTTTGCCTAGTGCAGTTTAGTGCCGAGATATGTACAATAAACAATGGTATTATTAAATATCTATTCACTAGTGCAGTGGCGTCATTTGAGGTGGAGCAGGGTGGACATTATCAGCAACTTGTCATAAGCGGGCCAATAACGCACAGGGTATGGGCTGGTGCAGGGTTAGTTTTTAGCTGTAGCCACAAGCCCACATTCATGATTATTGATTAATGTCATTACTATTTCCCGGAAGTTCATGCATTTGCATGTTTTTACTGAATGGACTAAAAAATTGCTAGATCAGCTACAAGTTTGAATTATACTTGTATAAATCCAAATACATTTTATTTTACATATAATTGCATATTTTGGTTTTTTAGCATATTTTACAATTTTTTTGTTATTAACTGCATATTTTAGTCAAATATTATGTAATTGACAAAATAAATTACATCTAAAAGACTCATTATAACCCCACGACGACCCTAACGGCTGATGGACAATATGTTTATTTTTAGAAAAGTTTTAATATTTTTCATCACGAAACGATACTTTAGTTAAATTTTAACAAGTTATTGAAAAGAATCTGGGCTTTAAAACACTATCCAAAATTTCAAAAATTATGTTGGGAGAAGAAATGACAATGTATAATTTACCTGAAGATTTTTCTTGTGATAGTTTACTATATTTTAAATACGCACCAATTTCTTCAGTTAATGTGGAGCGGAGCTTTTCGGTGTACAAAAATATGTTGGCAGATAACAAATTAAAATTTGAGAATTTATCAAAATCGTTGATTGTGAATTGTAATGTTTAAAAATGTATATTAATTATTAAAATAATGTTCTGAACTACTAGTCAAAGAAATTGAAATATAAATCGTGAGTAGTATCTCATAAATTCATAACTAATAATTTTTTTCCTCATATTTATAAGTTAAAAAGAAAATAAGGGCATATTAAAGCGCATATATCAGGATTTTTAAGTTCATAAGTGCATACATATTTTTTAGTTTTTAGTGCATCAACTTCCGGGCCCTAGTCATTACTAACTTGTTTGTTATGTATTTCTAATTTATGTATATTAGATCATTGAAAAATCATACTATCTAGTATCTGTATTATTAGGGTGAGTATTTAACTGAAGATGCTTCCGTGTTCAATGTTCATTGGTTGTCGTTTGGTATACCCAGCCACTGTTTGACGTTTAAATTGTATTCATTAGAATAGGGCTATTTGTATTAAGTCGTTAATAATTGTAATTGTAATATAATTGTTAGCGAGTGGTATTATTTCAGTTTTATTATAGGCTGGTCAAAATATTTGCCACCCTAGCAAAAACTCAAATGACACCACTAGACTAGTGTTGATCATTGCGTTATACATCTGAACCACAAATCAAGATACTATCACTGATAATTATTTATATTTTATTTCCTACTAAAATATCTAAATATTGCTACATTGGTATCAAAATTAGAATTATAATAATAGAAAAAATTAATTTTTAAGTGATTGGATGTGTGAGATATAATTTGGAAAAATTTACAGTTATAAATCCAGTTACTTACATGTTAATTATATTAATTTGAATTCAATAAAGACAATATGTTAAGACTAAGCTGAAATGTAGTGTTTAAAATTTAGGGGTGGTGATGGATCTGTGTTAAATAGTTGTACGAGTATACTTCGAATGCAGTTTTTAAATCATTGAATTGATCTCCTCTACTTTTTTTTTTCAAATCCAGTACACTTTTTTTTATAGATTTCAACATTATGTGAGGTTTAATTAATCTAGTAGGTATCATTGGAAATGCGTCTCCTTGGACATGTTTATTTTTGAATGGGTTATTTGGATTTTGTTTTTATTTATTTCTAGCTAAGTAATGGGTATGTTTTTCCGAGAAAACGATTAACTTCAATGACATACGGTACCATTTATATTATAGCTATACATACACAGTTATTGACTTGCCAAATGTAATTTAATTTCATAATTTATTATTATTATTTAATTTAAAATTAATTAATACTATTTACATGAAAAATGGGTTATTATCAATGAATATCAATGACGGAACGATACATATCTATAACACAATATAATGATACTATTTTTTAGAATTTTTTCACAATTTTAATATTCGACGTAATCGTGGAACCAATTTTGCGTGGATTCAAAATCAACTCAAGTCACAATATTACATACTACGAATTACTAAACAATAAAATAAGTGTCTAAATATTATTATAATCTTGTTGTGTTAATTATTTAATTTACTGTATGTATATGAGGCCAGGGTGACAAAGTTCCCCGAAGGTTACTGTGTTCCGCTGTGGAACGGGGTTCTCCAAACTAAGATCAACCTTCCTCAGTTTTTGTTCCAATTCGAGCATTGTCTATGCCAGAGAACAATCTTAAAAAAAATTTGGCCAGTGATGCTGAAATGTATCGCAGATTTGGCCCACCTTAAAAAAAAGGTTGAAGTCCTCTGCTCTATAAACTATAAATATGATTGATACAATTCTGTTCAGTATAAAGTATTATTGTTGAAACAAAATTAACGACCTACCTAATTATTAGATATTTGTTCAGGAATTCTGAAATAATTGTTATAAATTACTTAAATATAATATAGATATGTGCCGTTATTATTACTTACATTTAGTAATTGGTATTATTATTTAGGTATTTCTGTACAGTGTATAAGCTTTAATTAGACACGTCAAATATTAACGCAAAATTATTGAAAAATAATAATGTATAATATCGTATAAAGACAATTTTAGGGTACATATATACCAATCTCCAGGGACAAAATAGGGTTACAAGACACAAGTAAAGAAATTAATTTTTCTTGAACCTTATCGGGGTTCTACTGTACTTGAACTATTGTAAATTGTGACATTACCTATTTTGTAAATTGGCTATAACTTTTAATTTTCTCAAAGGTAAGAATCATTTTTTTTTCTTACTCTCTAAGACAAAATATTTCCATATGTAATCGGTAAGTTACTTTTATAGTACGAGTATGACCCCTGTGACCCCTATGACGAGTACTACCCCTGTGAACATGGCAGCACAACATCAGCAGACATCGACGCAATCAATCCAACAAATTTGTTGGTGGATTGTTGGACATTGTTGGACAACTTTCAGAATTTGGTGGACATTATTTTCACTGGAATAAAAATTTCTAGTTGCGCTGCCAAGTTCACGCCAGCAGCGCAACTCATTGTTGGGACATGTTTTTTGTGCTAGATTGGTTCGTCTCCATTTGTTGGACACTGTTGGACAACTTTCAGAATTTGTTGGACATTATTTTCACCGGGGGGCCAATTTCCAATTTTGCGCTGCCAACTTCACGCCAGCAATTAAATAATGCGTAGTCGAAGATATTATTTCTAAATCGTTTTATAAAGTGAAACTTCTTTACGGACGATATTAAAAAAAAAAGTTACTGTTTATTTTTATAAAAATAAACCATAGACACGTTTTTATTATAATTAGCAATGACAAGATAATCATTTAAATTTTTTTAAATTATAGGTAGCTATTACGAATCGAACTATTCTGATATACAACAATAAAATTATATTATCTAGCGGACAGACAGAGTGGTTTGCAATGAAGAAATTGATTATTATTCAAACTATTTTCGTTGTCCCTATAGAATTTCATGAATTTTGAGTTAAACTCTTATTGAGTATAACGCATAATAATGCAACAATCTTAGATGATAAAAATAATAATATCATAAAATACGAGCGACCCAATGTTCGAGTCGGTGGGGAGCAATTAATCATAGGTTATGAAGGAGATAAAGATCATATTATTGTCCTTTCAATCACTCAATTTGGTGAATTTGTGCTACTGAATGCATAAGGAAAAGCATACAAGTTATTATGGATAATCATTGCAATGTACATTTCTCCAAATCAGAAATGGATTCATATTATGAAAAGATCTTTTTATTTTAATTTACATTGTATTATATATTTTCAAAAAGTTTTATTAATATTTTATTCTTTTTTATTAACAAATAAATTAAATATTTAAAATAAAATATGTCAATATTGTTTGAAAATGTGGTTACATAAAAAAATTAATAGTTTTATTATGATATATTTAAAGTTCATGAATATATTACTTTTATTTAATTATTTATCTTATACTCAGAGTTATTTAAAAGCTTTTCTTTATATCATTTTTTTATTTTATATTTAAAAAATTATTTAATTTTTTTTATTATATGTTAGGTATTTAAAAACTTTTTATTTAATTTTTTAATTTAATATAATTTTTTTAATTTTAAATTTTTAAATTTTATTTAAAAAAATAATTACAAGCTATACATAATTTAGTTCAATAAATGGTCAACTAGAGTCTCTACTTTCGAGGCCAAGAGCGTTTCATTTTTCTTTGAGGATTGTCCGGTTTGCACAGGAAGACAGTCTTTTTTTTTATGGGTTAGTTTTGAGTGAAATGAGAGAAAGCGGGATTTAGTCAGATGTGAATGTATAGGTACTTTTATATCGTTGTGAAGATTGGCGTATACACAAAATGAGCAACTTTTTTTATGATTCTATAGTGGACATTTTGATATGGATTATGTAACATAGTGCTAACTGAAAAGATACTTAACAAAATACCACGACTCTGAAAAAGTATTAATTCATACTTGAGACGCGCACCATTCCATGACATATTTTTGGATGTACCTTTGTAGCACAAAAAACATGTCCCAACAATGAGTTGCGCTGCTGGCGTGAAGTTGGCAGCGCAAATTTGGAAATTGGCCCCCCAGTGAAAGTTATGTCCAACAAATTCTGAAAGTTGTCCAACAATGTCCAACAAATGGAGACTAACCAATCTAGCACAAAAAACATGTCCCAACAATGAGTTGCTCTGCTGGCGTGAACTTGGCAGCGCAAAATTGGAAAATGGCCCCCCGGTGATAATTATGTCCAACAAATTCTGAAAGTTGTCCAACAATGTCCAACAATCCACCAACAAATTTGTTGGATTGATTGCATCGATGTCTGCTAATGTTGTGCTGCCATGTTCACAGGGATTAATAATTTATAGAATAGTCTGAATTTGGTATTTTGTTACTCTACCGGACAACTTTATTTTGCATTTTTACAGAATTTGGTGGTTGGACTTAGTTTCGAAGTTATGACAGTTGGAAGTACAACGGTATTGATGCCCGGTGGATGACGTACTACCTCTCAATTATAATATTGTAATATTCACTCTTACCTGAGCAATCGGTCAATGATTCCTGTGAAATAGATTCTTAACATGTTACTTATGTTCATTAGTCATATTGTCATAAACTCATAACTCATAATATAATAATATAATAATTCATCAATCGGAATATATAATACGAACGACTCATCTAGAACTCTATAGTTAGATATGATCTATACAATCTGTTCGAAGGTACACGGTCCACGGTGCTCTACTACTTTAATCCATTGTATTTGGGTTTTGCGCACGGACACGATAGAACCCCAAAATAATGGTACTATTATGATAGTAATATATATATATATATAATATATTATAACCCCAAGGTTTTACTTAAGAAGTGAAAAACTTTTCAAAATTCAAACTTTTGCTTATGGTTTAAAAAAATATTTTATTTTTGAGTATTTAGACCTGTGCCATTTTATTATATTTTAAAGTGGACTCGTATATCAGATTGTTTTTCGACTACTGCCAAGTTTTGAGACTAAAGCTTATAGGAAAAAAATGTCTTCTTATGTTATTTTAAATGGCAATGTTATGATAGGACCTCAGGACCTAAAATTTGACGAACAGAGATGACAGGAATAGAGAACGACTCTTTGTCAAACTATAGGTTAGATCACCTGTTGAATACTTCCTTACATAGCTTAAGCCTGCACTCAAACCTTCCCCCTCGCAAAGATCGATATTGCCTCCCCCAACCTATGGGTGGACTATTTTCATTTTTTTTGATCGGAACTCACAGACGTAAAGAGCCTCGATGTTATATACTTTTTATACTGTAATTTATTAGGTTACAAGGTCTGTAGGACCTCAAGTTTTGCAACTAAACCTGTTATCAACCCGAAAACTATTTAAAAAATAGTTATTATAGGTAAAGTATAAAAGCGATTATTAAAAGCGAAGTAATCAAAGTAAAGCCTTGTGCAAATGCAGAAAAACTGCAAAATATTGAACATCATTAGGACATAACTTTGGAACTAAGTTCGACTGTCCAATTCTGACATCATCAACGTTTTCAATACAACTAACTACATAAGTTCAAAAAAATTGCAAAAAATAGGTATTCAGGTATAATAACAAAAGTCCAAAATGTAAAGGAAAATCAACTAACAAATGTTCGACTAAACTGTACCTTCATTGAGCACATGCATCCTGATCATCAATCCCCATCATTCGTAAACTTTACTTAGCCTCTACCCTCCAACATCGACAGCCGTGATGGCTGAGTTCCGATTAGATTTGCCAACGAACTCTCTTATACACCTATAGGTGACAAATATTTGAATGTGACGCGCTATTTAAACCTAGATACAAAATACCGTACCTACATGAAGTGTTATCACTTGTCTCAGTCTTGAGAAGGTAGGTAAGATTGTAGTAAGCTTTAATAATTAAGTGAACTGACTTATATCACACTTAAATGTTAGAAAATGTTACGTAAATTTGAAAAAATTTAAAAAATGAGAAATTATTACATTCTTACCTTTAATTTTGATATTCAATTTTCTATACTATTAAAATTAGGTACCTATTACATAAAATTATAACTGCTGAACACAAATTTGATTTGTCATAATTTCATGCAATTCAAAAAACATCTTATAAGTTTAAAGTTATAGATATTATTATATTAATGGCAGGTAAAGTGAGTAACCACCTAATTTCTGACTATTATAGAATGTAAATATTAAATTTTAATATAGTTGTTTTAAGTAAACATATTAGTTAAGTACCTTAAATTATCAGTAAAAACCAGTAACATATATTAGGTAGTAGAAAGCAAAAGAAATCACAGAACTTATAGGTTATCTATTCTAAGAATTATAATTGACATGTCCGTTTTTTTAGAGTGGTGCTTAAAATTTCTAATTTGTGACGAGTAAAGACTACTAAATAATTACATAACACATAATTATGTTGTTAATTAGTTATAGGCTTATAATATAAACAGATTATAAGTTTTATAGATTAACAGATTTCACATCCTTTTAAATTCATATTTGTTTTTTTGATATTTTGTAGGTAAATACGTTGCATTCAAGATATAATTGTACAAACTGTGTGTACATGTTATTCAATATTAGGGCGGCCTACCTGTTTGGCCATAACATGAATACAGCTTTTAAGATAAATATTTGGAGATGTGACTGTGGCACCTTAGTAAAAAAAGGTACACCGTCACTTCATCTTGGCTATTTCATCAAGATCCTATTCGTTGTGCGTCACTTCATCGCTGACTATTCATCGCTCTAAGCACCTTCACCAACATTTCATCGTGTAACAGTTTATCGAATACATTTCATCGTATGGCATATCATCGTGCATGACACATTATCGCAATATTCATTAATCATTATTGTATACATAAATAATTTATTCAATATTTATAATTATTATTTTATTTTTATTTTTTATTCATGAAATAAAATATATATTATTTTCAATGGAATTTTCAAATTAAAAATAACTTAAAATATAGCATGAAATAAATATATTAAAAAAAATATGTATACTCTCAATTAAAATAAAATATTTATTAAATTATCTTAATTTATTTAAAATGATGAATAAATATTTATTAAATATTGATGTGCTGTGTGGGAAATTTTCAATTTTTGACATCGAATAAAATTGTATTGCAATTTATAAAAAAAAACTTAATATATAAATTTTGTTAAATTAGTCAAAAATTATATAACTATGTATGTGCTTACTTAAAATATATTTAAATAATTGTATAATTAAAATAAACGACTTGTTGAAGAAGGTGAACAGAATAAAGTTACCCACAACAACATATAATGTTATACTGTCACTATAATACGTCTCTAACGAGATCCTTACCTACCAAAGTTATGAGTTGTTATCTACCTATAGTTAATTTTCTATTATGATATTGAGTTGTAACTATCATCAGTTATTATAAATAGTAATATATTTTTTTTATTTTCACATTATTATATACTATATTATTTACATTATTACATGAAGTAGACATTTTTTAAATTTTATTAATTAGTTTAGAGTTGTAAATATATTCTAAAATATTTTTTGAATTGTATGGATTCAGTGACTGGGACAGCTGGTCCGGCAGGTCTGCATCCTTTCTGTCCTTGCTCTAACTCTGGCATTCGGTGAGGATATGCTTGATGGTTAGAGGAACGCCGCAGCAGGTGCAGACAGGTGGCTCTTCTTTTTTCATGAGGTGTTGATGAGTGAGGTGAGAATGTCCTATCATTAGACGGGTGATGGTGGTCTCTTGTTTTCTTGTGATGTTTTCTGGAAAAGGCCAGGGGAGGGTGGTTCTTTTAATATCGTGAAATTTGGACGATAATTTGACCCATTTACTATCCCATTCGTCGTTTATGTATTTGGCTATTGTTTTTTTGGCGTCTTGGTACGAGAAGTCCATGACTGACAGGGAGTTACTGGATGAGTAGGCAAGTTTGACGGCCTTGTCAGCACGCTCGTTACCTTCTATATTGCAGTGTCCAGGTATCCACATATAAGTTATTTATTTACCGGAGAGGGTGGCTCTAAAATGCATGTTATGTATTTTTCTTACTATGTCGGTAGGTTTCCAATGGTTTTTGACGCTGATAAGGCTGAAAAGGGAATCGCTGAGAATTATGGCCTTATTTATTTTTGGCAGGCTTTACGATGGGGATAACGTAACCATGCCTTTAGGATTTTGGAAATGTTTTATTATTCCATATAGAGTTGTATATTGATAGTAAGTGTATTCTGGAATTTTTTGGGAGATTTTGTATAAATAGGTATGGGATTCTGTCAGGACCAGGACTTTTGCTTTTGCAGCATCGGAGTGCACCTTCAAGTTCTGAGATGAGTAGACTGGAGTTCATATGAATTTGTACATCATCAAGTGTATCGACGTTGTTAGTGGGGTTATTGAATATATGTGTATTGGACAGGAACTCCTGATCATAGTTGATGTTGCTGGAATTATCTTGGAACATTTGACCGAGGACGTTGGCTACTTCTTTGTGTGAGGTTGTGAGGTTGGTGTCCTTGAGGAAATGTATGGTGTTCCTATTAGCCCCTTTGATGGATTTGATTTTTTTCCATACTAATGAGGAATCAGTTTGGTAGTTTATGCTAGAGACATATTCTTTCCACGATGAGGCTTTGTTCCTCTTTACAATATACCTGGTTTGGGCTATGGCTCTTTTTAAATTAACAAAGTCTTCTTGGGTGTGGGTGGTTTGAAATTTTTTGAGAGCTTTGTTTTTCTTTTGAATGGATTTTTTTATTTCGTCATTCCACCATGGGACTCGGGGTCTAGAAGAGCTGTTCTTTGAGATTCCCATTGTTATTTTGACGATTTCAGTGATCATGTCAGTGAATTCCCCTACGACTACCTCCGTGTTTTCTGACGAAGGGGTAGAAAGGCTTGGAGTTTTATTTTCTATTAGAGAGGTGAATAGGTTCCAATTGGCTTTCTTGATTGACCATCGGGGTGAGTAAATCAAATGGGTGTCATCTAGAGGGAGGTTTATGGATATTTGTATCGGTATATGATCGCTGCTGTTGTATGAATATGGTAGGGTGCACCACTCCAGTTTGTGGGAGAGGGATTTGTTAGCGATGGACAGATCAATGGTGGAAGAGCGTCAGTTTGCGGGATTAATTCTAGTTGGTTGTCCGTTACTGAGGAGCATCAGATTGTCGTGCATGAGTAGTTCTTCAATGATTTTCCCTTTGTGATCTGATTTGTGCGATCCCCATATTTCGCTGTGACTGTTAAAGTCACCGACTAGGATGAATGAGTTGGGAAGTCGTTGTGTGATATTTTCAATGTCAGAGAGTGAGAAATCTCTTTGGTTTGGTATATATATGTTGCATATGGTTAATTTTATGTGGGAAAGAGTGACTGAGACTGCTATCGCTTCCAAGTTGGTTTGAAGTGGGTGTTCTGTGCTGGCGAAGTCTTGATTGATCATAATTGCAACTCCTCCACTAGCTCTGGCACAGGAGAGACGGTTACGTTTATATATATCAAAGTGTGTGAAAGTAGGATAACTACCGTCATTGAAATTGGTTTCTTGAATGTATACTACCGAGGGACTGTGTTCTTTGATTAATATCTGGAGTTCGTCGAGTCTACTGTAGAACCCGTTAACATTCCATTGTATTATTTTAGTTTTCATGAGCGGTGTTCTTTAAATTGTAGGCTAGTTGCTTGGTGTAGTGTAAGGCGGAATGAGCTGTTGCAGGGGGTAGTTAGGGTTAGCTTTTTTTTTTTTTTGTGTGTGTGAGGTTTTATGCATCTTGAGGGGGCGAGGCTTGAAAAAGCAAGTTGCCTAGTTTGGTAAGGTGAATTTTGAGGAAAGTTTTGTTGATTTTTGGGCGTATTTCTTCGATGAGCTGCGTTAGGGAGGGGATATCGGAATCAATGTCTTTGCAGAGGTTGTGTATGTTGATGTTTTTATTTGTGTAGTTTTCCAAAATATACTTGAACTGGAGCATGGTCACAGTGGAGTTGTTGCGAAAGATTTCCTCCGCTGGTATGAGGCTCTCAAGCAATTTATCATCTTGGACAAGTATACAACATATAGTACATACAATGACGACGATTAACGCGATAAAGTGATGCACGATGAACTTAAGAGGACTTTTTATTTTTTCGATATCGGAAGTAAAAAAAAAGTTATTCAAGTTTGAAAAATACAAAAACAAATGTATTTTGAAACAATAAAAACTTTTTTCATATAAGTGATATCGAAAAAATAAAAAACGATATTGGACAGCCAAAGTTCTCCTTTTTATGTGGTGAAAATTTCGTGTTTCTTAATTATGACTGTAGCTTTCACGGTTCTTTCCCGCGCAAAACATTTTTTTGCTATGTTCTACGTTTGTAAGACGGAGACAACACATGCGGGTGTAGCGTCCTCTTAAACGAGCAACGTAATGATCACGATAAAATAACCACGAAGAAGTAGTCGCGATAAAATACTGCACGATTAACAAGCATGCGATAAAACGTCGACGATAATATTTCGTGCGATAAATTATTGATACGCGATGAACTGTCGCGGAATCTAAAAAAAGATGTAGGCAAATGTTTCAAAGATCAAACACCCACAAACCAAATTAATAGCCATAAGGGCACCTACTCAATTATAAATTTTAATCTTTTAATATATTGACTCTCTACACACAATTGTTTTAATAATGTATTAAGGTGGGTTTAGACGGCGCGAGTTTGACTCGCGAGTATGACTCGTGAGTCATACTCGCGCATCACTACCGTGAGCGAGTCCCGCGAATCTGATTCATGGTGAGTCGTGACTCACCTAGATAAAGGGTGAGCCGTCGTCAGTATCCGCGAGGCAGCCATGGCAAATGTTCCTACTGTGAGTCCTATGGTACCACCTCGTGCAGCTGCAGCATTTGCCTTTATTGCAGCCCATATTTTAAAAAAAAGAATTGCAAGTCGGAAAAAACGTCAACGCCGTTGGTGGATGAAAGAAATATTTCGCCAGCGATTTCAATACGGAAACAGGCTAATGAGGGATATGCAAGTCGAATTAGTTGATGACCTCATCATGAATTTCACGCGCATGNGTAGTTTTCCAAAATATACTTGAACTGGAGCATGGTCACAGTGGAGTTGTTGCGAAAGATTTCCTCCGCTGGTATGAGGCTCTCAAGCAATTTATCTTCGTTTCTAGTTGATGAGTTTGATCTGGAGCGGATCTTAATTTTTTTGGGGGTCTTTTTGGTGATTTCGTTGAGGGGGGTGAGTGGTGTTCAGTCTGCCGTATGTGAGGTGATCTTAATAACTTCTTGTGACGATCAGAAAGATCCCTCTTGGAGGGTTTTTCGTCTTCTGTGAGTTGTGCTGACTGCTGAGATATATTAGTGAGGGAGTCGTGTGAGTGATCTAAGGGTGTAAGAAGGGGGTCATGTGAGGTACGATTTGTGTAATTATTGTCATATGAGATGAATTCGGTTTGATGTTCAACCAACGAGTCCGTGTTGTCTTGAGACTGCGTTTCATTGATTGAATGGCTTTCGAGAGGCTGCATGTCAATCGGGAATGATTCGACTGTAGTGTCGTCTTTGTTATTGTTTGATTGGGGGAGGTTATGCGTTTGTAAGTTTATCGAATTTTCGGAATCGAATTGTTTGTTGCATGATGTAGATGTGTGCCGGTTGATTTACATATGAAACACGTGATTTTTTCGTCGGTGAAGAATATATTCTGAATTGGGTTTGGTTGTTGATGATAGTTATGGAACCGGGTAGTTTTGTTGTGTCTTCGTGGTTAATGAACATTTGTCGGCGGAAGCTCAAGATATGCTAGTAACCCTCGAGATTTATTCCGGCTCTCATGTTTTTTTATCTGGGATACTGGCGTAATATTTATGCTTTTTAATGCATTAAGTATCGATTGGTTCGGTATTGAGGGGCATACATTGGAAATGATTATTTTTTTTTGCTGGAGTAATGAGTCTTCGGATTTGTATTATGTGTTCGTTTACCGTGATTGTATTGGTGTTTTCTAAGAGTGTTTCGATTATTTCTTTACCAGAAAGGAAAACACAGAAGCGATTGTTTGATATTCTAGATATGTAGATAATGTGTTTCGGTGATATAATTTTTCCAATTGCTATTATGTAATCTACCTGACGTATACCACCGATGGAATTAAATACTAGTGCCTGTTCTCTAGTAGGATTTTTTTCGTTTGCCATGATAGAGGCAAAGCTAATGGTTTTATTCGGATAATTGGGTGTATTGTGTTGATTACTTAGGTGGATCGGTTGTTGATCACAGACTTGATCGGTGATATTGCGCTGAGTATCGGGTATGTCATTAACGTCGGAAACGGCGGTGATTAGCCGCTTATCTGCTGCCTTGACGACGGCCGAATTATATGTAACAGGTGTGTGTTGGTTGGTGGGAAAGATATAAGGTGTACGTGGGTTGCTGCTGTGGTTATTTTTATTCAGTACGGGTAATTTGTTGTTAACTTTGGTTGTACTATATAAACTCGTTGTTTTATTAGTTTTAGGAATGTTATTTTTTGTGAGAGGTTTGCTTAGGGGCGGCATGCCCGTCCTATGCTTCCGCTCATTTCGTTAGTGATGGAAGACGCCTGATATTATAGACAATAATATTGATTCATATTAAATTTAATCAGACGCTGGTGTACTTAGATACCACAATGCTATCGAGAGCTATAAAACGCACAATCGTGGAGAGAACACACGTGTTATACTATCGGAGGTTGAACGCGTTGATAATAATATTATATTATATGGAGTTAGATATCATATATGATTCTGAAACCTTCTCTTAAAAAAAAAAAAAAAATATTAAAAAAAAAGACTTAAAAATATTACCTAGATTGGACAAGTATACAACATATAGTACATACAATGACGACGATTAACGCGATAAAGTGATGCACGATGAACTTAAGAGGACT
>NW_019100654.1:23485-35952 GCF_001856785.1 Myzus persicae | reverse complement strand
CTGAAAGTTCACTAACATAGGAATTTTCTAGGAGTGTTGACCTGTGTAGTTTTGAATAGAAGCAGAACTTCAATACTAATTACAAATCATACTCAATTCAGTTGAACTTGTGTCGGGTGTAATACTCGCGGTAGCAGTGGTTCCCAACCGTGGGGGGTATTAACTATTAAGTGATGGTAGAATTACGAAAATAATTATGTTATTTTACAATGTGTAAAATTGAAATCACTGTATTCGTTTTCAGATTATCGGTCATCAATAACAGTTATATATTAGGTATAACGATAGAGTCAATAGACCGAGATATTATTTATACTTTATGTTAATATTTTTATTTTATATTTTTTATTTAAAAAAAAAAATGTAATTGGAGTTAATAAGAGTAACGGCCTATTGTCATTCGCCAAATATTGCTCAAGTTGAAGCTAAAAAGGTGGTTAATTCTATGAAAGAAACAGCTGCAAATGAACAAAAAAGCACAAGAAATATGATCAGTGAACATCTTGAAGATGTGTCTGTTACGGTAATAGGACAAGTACCTACAATTAAAGCGCTATTTAGAATAATTCTGAGAACACGAGTAATAAAAGAAAATCCACCAATTAATCCTAGCCAAGTAAACGGTTTGATCATAGCTGATTCATTCAAATTTACTAAAAAAATGAAATATTTTTAACTTATGATAGTGAAAATAATGAAAATAGAATTACAATATGTTCAACGCAACGTAATTTGATTGAGATTCAGAAATCCGATAGTTGGTTTAGCGTGGAACCTTTAAATCGATCATATATATTTTTTCACAGTTGTATACTATACATTGTCATAAAAACGAATGCTTATTACCATTAGTTTAAGTTTTAATGACCGAAAGAATAAAAGATTCATATATAGAAGTATTGAATCAATTGTTGAAATGTAAGCCCGATTTTGATCCAACGTCAATACATTTGTGGACGGATATTATTTACCGGATCAAATGTCGTGGAATCCTCCAGTTGTGATCAGATTCGTATCATCAGCATATGGATATACAATTATATATTCGTTATTCAATTTGCATCTGCTTTATATTTCAAGCTGGAACAAACCTTATTCATAAATGTCGGGTTTTTTAACAGGAAAGCAAAAAAAAATGTCAAAAATGTAGTTCGTCTTAATACAAGTCGTTAATAGAATTCGGTCCCAAAAATTTCAAAAATTTCAACCTATTCTATTGTGCTTCCGTACAACGCATTAAAACGGTTATAGACATCTGTTTAAAATGCTTAAAGCCATTTCGGTGTATTGAATTTGACTACGAAATATGGTTAACAGGTGATACAATAAAAGACTGAATACTAATAAATAATAATATACCACCTTATCAGCAAGTATTATGACCTACTTATTAGAAACCTTGTTTTTAATTTTAACACAAAACTAAAAAAAATATGATACATTTTTTGAAATTTAAAATCACTTATTGATATTTTTAAAATTATAGACTGATTATTGGTTTAGAATTTACTGAATACTTTGTCGATTTCAAAATACATTTTGAATACCATCGTGAGAAATGTTGGTTTTGATATCATTGTTCATTACTTAGACGATTTTACACGATTTGTGTTGATATTTAAAATCGATTTCAATTATAATGATTGTATCTTATAAAATTTTTCCAACTTGAAATACATTTTCGTTCTTTAAATTTATTTATGTTCACTGTTTATTGTACCTAATTCAGTGACTTAGTTGCAGTAGATATTAGTTTCTGTACATATTTGTTGAGAGTATGGTGTAAGTGTGAATTATGGTCTTGTATCCAGAGCCGTTTTATTGCAAGATATACGTGGTCCCCACTATATTAAAAAATATATACATCAATATTTAAAACCAAAATCTAAATCGAAAAATAAATACCATATCATTATATACGAAAAACGACTTCTAGTCAGTCTGTTATTTTTTATATTGTTATTACTAATTATTAATATGATAATATAGTCGGAAGTTGAATCAATATTATTCTTATATTATTAGAGATTCTGGGAAAATATTAAATATACCTATGTAAAATTGTGCGGCTTTGGAACCGAATAACATCAACTTCATAAACGTTATTCTTTGTGTAAATATGGAATTTTATTAAAATTAGAACTTAAAATGTCGGTTAAAAAAACCAGTACTTATTCATACAATTTTTAAATTTTTAGTTACAAAAATAGAATTTTAAAGAAAAAAAATTTGAAATTAAATGAAAATTTACAATGTCTGCCACTAGCTTAAAACGAGTCAAAATATTTCGAAAATGTCATCAAGTATATGAATTAGTAGAACAATAATTTTGTACGAATTTCAAGTGTCTGGACTAATTCATTTTTGAATATTAAAACAAAATAAGGAAATCGGAATTTGAGAAATTGAATGAATATCCAATGTTGTAAAAATATTAACTTCGATTGCTAGTATAAATTTAATTTGATCTCCCAGTAGATATCTTTTTCTTGTACAATTAGGCAAACTTTTAAGAAATCTTTTATTGAATTAATAAATCTTAGATGGTAAAAAAAGAAAATTTTTATAAATTTCAAATTGAAAATAATTTGTTGAGTCTCGGGATTCTTACAAATTTTGTTAAAATTCTAAGTTTAAACGCTCATTAAAAAATATTGTGGGTTGACTCTCAACATTTTTTTTGATTTTCATTAACAATAAATTATAAGGAAACTAGTATTTTTTTTAGCGAAAATATTTTTATGGACTTGAGTTTAAAAAAAACAAATAATAATAGATAATGTAATATGCCTATATAAAATATAGTTCAATACAATTCAAAACATTTTCAAAATTCTAGGCGCTATACAAAAGTATATTTACTAAGAATGCACCCGGCCAATGTGAACATTTAAACAATTATTTTGGTAATTTACCTATGCTGTGGATTCAGATAGGGACATCGATACAACGTCATCATAACTTTTCAAACTATTTTATAGTTTGTGAAAGCATTGATATAAATTGAACTTAGTTGTCATAGTGATCTATTTGATTTTAATTTTAACTTTAAAAATCCTTGATTGTTTGCCTTTATCTAAAAGTATTGAGGTTTTCATATATTTTTGTGGAGTTGTAAATTCAATTAATAGAATTTGTGCGTTTAGTAAACATTTTTCCATGCATACATCTTATAACGTTGTATCGCATTTACTCATAACAGTAATGTATTATTTAAATCTGTTGCCTTTAAGTATGTAGTCTCTATGCCATTTTCTCTTGCCATAATTGACTAGTAATAGCATACACTAAGTTTTATTTCGCCACCCACGCTGTTGTCCCAACCTGGTATTTGAACACCTTTTTACAGATCGTGTTATGTAGACAGTAAAACATTATTTACCTATTACTATTTCCCCTGATGGTTTACCCAGTTGGAATATATTCACATATTTTGCTTCGTATTTGCTGAATAATAGTTTAAATACCGTTTTTAAACAACTTTTAATACTATTCTTATATTTCTCATATTTTTCAACGCAATCATTATTATCAGTTCATTGTTGGTACCTACAGACATGGTTAAACATATTAATTTGTTATATATATGTTTAATGTTTTATATAGTTAGAAATATTGATGCATTATTAACAAATATGGCAAGTGGGTATATTTTTTATTTTTATTCCATATTAAATCCATATTAAATCCTTTTTATGAAATAAAGAATATGTTAATAATTTTTTCATGAAAATAACATTAATTCTATACAATGTGTACATTTAAATTAATATATATTAAATGTACACATTGTATAAAATTACTGTTGTTTTCATGAACAATTTATAAACATATTATTAAATAGAAGGTGATTCGTTATAAAATTATATTTCTCACAGAATAACAATTCAGAATCTATAAGCATGTTTTATTTTTTACCTATTACCTACCTTAATATTTGCATTTGTGGCTGTAAGTAATAAAAAGAAGTCATGTCTTACGTTTTATTATCTGTTAAATTATTTAGAAATAAATCGTTCAATCTCTTGCTATCGTAAGTAATTTGATTTTACTCCATAATATGCACATTGCTCAAATATATATAAATGCCTTTTGACTTGCTCAACGTAATCTACTGTATAAAGTTTGAAAATGAAAACATGATTGAGGAATTTCAGAACTTTTTTAGCCCTCCTTTTTTAGCCCTCCTAATCTGATTTTCGATCTTTAGTGTATTTTTAACTCCAATCATTCAGGTGCAATTAGCGTGACTTTGCATTTATTTTTTTGAAACCAAGCATTGAAAACACTAAGTACCATTATAGTTTCTATTTTATACATAAGATTACACATGACATATATCTTTTATCTTATGTCTAAGTAAACGTACAACACAATAAAATAATGAAATAATTACGTTTCTAATGTCACTATTTTTATATTTAATAAGAAGTATCATTCAATAACTATGTATTTTTAGTTGATTTTGTTGTTAATTTCATGTTTTCCATTCATATTTAATACATTTTAGATATTTTTTTTATGATTATTAAAACATTTGTAGTTAACATTCATTCAATGCACTGCATGAATAAAATAAAATCACAAATTTTGCGTATTTAATTTTAATTTCTAAAAAAATGTTTTTTCTGTCCATATGTGCAAATTTCTATAATAGTATTATGCACAACCAGAACAATTATAATGTTTCTTTCGAAATAATGCCCTAAAATGTATTAATTACTTATTTCATAGGAATAACATGCTAGCATCTTTATGGTATTTATGATTTTTTTAGGGCAGATGTTTGATCACGCTCTTGTAATAACAAACGGTATGTATGTTTTAAAAAAAAATAAATTTACGGTTTTGGGTACCCCTGGCTTCACTTCCCACCGACCATATCGGTCATTTTTTTTCTCCCTTCCCCCACTCAAATACTTCGGCTCCCATTAATCAATCGCGACTTTACTGCGGCTCCAGCGATTCTCCGTGGCACCCGGCGCTTCCCCCTCAACATCATTTATTACTGCTTAAACATATAATTATGTTATATACTATGTGCACAACTGTACATTTTTAAAAATCAATAGTTTTCTTGAATTTTCTTTAAAGACTAGTCTATTGTTTTATAAGTGATGGTTTAGTCTATTGTTTTTAAACATACCATGCACAATTTTTAACACTATTTTGGGGGAATAGCCAAATTGAAACAAATTACACAATCTATTTATCGGTTTATTTTGAATATATCCCTAAAGTTCTTTTGACTTGAAATTCGGTCCTCCTTATTTGTACCAGTGCATTGATTAACTCGCGTCTATATATATCAGCTCATTGCACGAACCACACTTTTTCTAACAATCTTAGGACCAAAAAGATCGAAATGACCACCTGATGTGTCTTCTACTGCATGAATATTTTTTTGTTGGTTATGAGGGTTATTGAGTTATGATCCGTTGATTCATTTAGCATAAATTCTATAGTTTAATCTCATTGATATATCTAGATATCAGATAGGCATTGTGTTTTGTTCATTTTATAAAATTCGAATGATATATTTGAGTAAGGTTTAGATAAAATTAGTAACATACTGAGATTCACGAGTAATATAATTTATCTTTTGGTGGATGAAGATGATTTGGACTTTGAATCAACAATAAATATTTTCTGTAAGTATACATTATTATAGTTGTTTATAGCGCCATATTTATGTTTTTTATATAATGCACCTATACTGTTGTTAATGATAATTCAATATATATGTTGCTATAGATAGTACAAAATGCGAACACTCTACATGCATTAATCATTTAGTGGAGTAGGTATAAATGATAACACGTAACGCGATCTCTAGAATGTTACAATTTAAATTCATACATATCGGCTATCACAGAGATATCAATGTTATTACATTTGTATATAATATATAGATCGCGTTACAAAATTATTTTGTATTCATTTTTTTGTTTTTTCACCTGTTACCCATATTTAGTAGTCGAATTCAATACACTGAAATGGCTCTAATCATTTTAAACAAATGTGTATACTCATGGCACAAAAGCACTATAGAATAGGGCAAATGTGTTTTTGCTAAAATATTATAATATTAAATATTTGATTAATTGTGTATTTGTGTCACATACCAACAATTATGTGCTTAAAAAATTACGGGTGCTTCTGACTAATATTTTCAAATTGCCATGGCGCTGTAATAACTCAAAAAATGACGCTCCTGCCTATATTAATTTTAAAATCTGATATTTACTTAAAGTATGATTCTCTACACTTGTAAGTTCTGAAGAACAATACCAGATGAATGAAATGCAATTACCTAACTATACCTTCTTCCAGATGTGCGGAAGTCTATCGATGTCGTCTATTAAAGAATTTGATCAAATACACTGTACAATATAAATGTGCAGGTATATGTATATAATGTAATATAATGCAGTCAATATCAATATATTTTATATTAAATGTCTTACCTGACTCGCAGCTGTCTCTGGGTTATGCTGCCGAGGTATTAGGTGGCACAAATTAATAACTGACAATACTCGAATAAAAATAGGAGTTCAGTCGTAGGATTCGGTACACAGAGGAAGTTACTCTGTTTGGTGGAGCTCATGCACAGACGAAGGGACCCGGTTATGCCGAACAGAGAGCGATAGGTGGCTTCATCAAAAGGTGATTTTGAACATCCGATTTCTCTTTGGCGATAAGGACCTTTTTACGATACCTTTTCGCCGGTTGCATATAAGAAAGTACTAAGCTCTAACGTTGCAAACATAGGTACATGCCGATTTCTTAATCCTTGTCGTATAATATAATAATTAGACTATTTTGTCTGTGTCAATGAATTATTACTGTCTGAAGGTATCCGATTTCTACTTGTGACAGTCTGGCCGTTATTTATTTATTTGTTACTCTTTAAAGGACTGCAATAATGGTTTGTGAGCAAATCATTACAGCGCATAAACTGTAATTCTTTTTAAAAATATTTTATTTTGGTCAAAAATAGCTGTTCAAAAATTCTAAAAAATAATAATACATTCGAACTTGTAAAACTCTTTTTATTACTAAAATTTTAAAAATCATAAAAATACTGATTTATGTCTAATGAAAATCACTGTACATATATAATTTCGACTACAAATGTACCAGCTAGATTAAATTTCTTACAAGAAAAGTTGGTGAACTTGAAAACTTGAAACCCAAACCATTTCTCAAGCTACACGTCGAATATAATATGCAGTCACGAAAAATAAAAAACGTACATAGTTGTACAATCAATACATTCACCGCTCTGCTCAGAATTCAAAATGTTTGTGGAAGTGGCGCTAATGTACAATAGATTGTAAAGTATTTGTGGTTATGGTTACATTCAAAGAAACAACAACACAATTCGGATTGATTCTATGCAAATCAAATTCATACGAACATAATATACCCAGCTTCTATGTCGTTGTCAGATTAGTTTTATTCATTGGAGTTGATTATTTACTATTAATAATATATGTGTAGGTATACTTATGTTGATGACATTTTTATAAATTGTGTTACTATTATAAGAAGACTCAAAAGATTATTGTATTAATGTAGTGCACGAACAAATACAGAATATTTTTAATCCACACACACACACACACACACACTCACACAAAAATACAAGACCATAATATTTCACATTTACATCATACTATCAACAAATACAGAAACAAATATTAAATACAACTAATGCCACTGATTCAATAAAAAATAAAAATAAAAATATTTAAAGAAGAAAAATGTATTTAAATATGAAAATATTTTATAATATGTATAAATGAGTAAAGGTCCACTTTTCCAGCCCTACCTTATTGGAATTTCTAATATTTTTTTTTTTTATTCGAGTGTGCTACGTTAGAGCAATTTGTTCTTCCACTTACTCATACGCTTGTGCTGACTTCCTAGTATCTTCAGCATCTTTTCTTGTACGAAATTGAATGCGGCTGATACTTTTTAGAGGTCAAAATTAAATATGTACAGTGATTTTCATCGGACATAAATCATTATATTTACGGTAAGTACCTACTATGGTATGTTGTTTTAACGTTTTCCGAAAACGTTGAATTTATTAATTTAAAAATATATGATTATTATTTTATTAATAATTACAAATTTCATTATCGTTATTAACTTTTTACCTATTTGGTTTGTCCTATAAATAGACGATAGCTAAGAGTTCAGGCTAATATTCATATATTGAAAGATTTGATGTGTAAACAAATATTTTAAATTAATACACAACATTGTTTTGAATTTTCAATCCTAAGCTATAAATATTGAACATTGCATACAATTTGATTTCATCCTGATTTTGTCAGAATTAATAACCTTTAATATTTTTCAATGGATATAATAAATCTAATGTGAGACTTTTTATCGAATCCGCATGATTCTTGAACGAGTGTATATAATGCACAGAATAAATGAGTACCTGGGTGAAACTATATTTTAATATATTATGTCACCAGTATTAAAAATTCACTAGTAACTACCGAGTCACATAATTCAAGTAAAATAAAAACGATTTATGTAAAAATACATACCTATGTCCGAAACCTAATTAAAAAACTGAAGAAAAAATAGATGATATCGGAAACCTGAAATCGAAATCGGAATAGTTGATTTCTGTTTCAAGCCATGCATAATGACTTGCAAACTTTGTATGACATCCTCATGATATTTAGCAATAAAAAGATTTTTACTTGTTTCAATGTATCTTTATTTCGGAAAATTTTTCAACAGCTATAGGCGACCAATATAAAATATTTTTTAAATGATTTATAGTTCATGTGCCATAGCAATTTGAAAATATTAGTCAAAAGTACCTCTAAGTTTTTAAGCATATATTTTAACTACACAAGGGATCAAATTTTTTAATTTAATATTTTCGCAAAAACGTATTCAATCTCTTCTATTGTGCTTTTGTACCACGCATTATAACGATTACACATATCTGTTTAAACTTTAAAATGCTTAGAGCCATTTCGGTGCATTGAATTCGACTACTAAATATGTTTAACAGGTGATACAATAAAAACCTTAGTAATAATAAATAATAATGTACCTACCTATCAGTAAGTATTATGACCTACTTATTAGAAACCTTGTTTTTAATTTTGAACACTAAACTACAAAAATTCCTATAATTTTTTTTTGAAAATTTTAAATCACTTATTGGTATTTTTAAAATTATAGACCGACTATTGTTTTAGAATCTACAGAATACTTTGTCGATTTCAAAATAAAATTTGAATACCATTGAGAGAAATGTTGGTTTTGGTATGCAAAGGATTTTACACGATTTGTGTTGATACTTAAAATTGATTTCATAATTGATTTCAAGCAATGTTTTATAAATTATAAAGATTGTACATTATATCCTTTATGTTATAGAATATTTTGAAATTTAAATACATTTTTGTTCTTCAAATTTTCTTTATGTTCACTGTTTGTTGTAATTCAGTGACTTAGTTGCAGTGTATATTTGTTTCTGTTCATATTTGTCAAGAGTATGATGTGAGGGTGAAATATTATCGTTTTGTATGCTGGGTCATTTCATTGGCTGAGTACACATGGTATCCATTTTATTTTTTAAAAAAAATATCTTTATTGAAAACCAAAATCAAAGTCGGAAAAAAATGTTTTTGGTTTCAAGCGTAGACAGGTGTAATATTTTTTTTGTATGAAATCTACATGATATTGCAAAAATAAAATGAAATGAATAACCATCTTTCAATGTACTGAATTTTGACGAATTTCAAAACTTCTGTAGGTAATTAGCATAAAATATATTGTAAATGAATTATAATTCATCCTTCATAACAAATTAAAAATATTAATATTTTTATGAACGAATTTCTTTTCAAAATATTATTCGAAGGTACATGAAGGTTTTTTTGTTTACCGTTGTATATTATACAAGCAACAACATTTTTAATGAAATATTTTGGCAAAAACTTATTCAATCTACTTTATTAGGCCACATATATAACAACGATCATACATGTTTTAAAAGCCCGAAGTCATTGCAGCATATTTAATTTGTGTACTCAATATGTAATGTTTGTGCTACTGATCGTTTAACAGTGACTTGTTAGCTGAATATTTATAAATTCTACGTATCATATCGAAGCATAAATGTTGTATTGAAATGTTTTTCGCTTTTAAGATACATTTTGAATATCATTAAATGATATATTTTTTGTTTTGATATCACTTTTAATTGCTTAGATGATTATACATGATTTTTATTGATATTTAAAATAAATCGAATTCGCAATTTATTCGAGTCCTTGTTTTAAATTGATTTTTTATTATGAGCATAAAGCGCGGCAATCAGCCTTGCGCTTAGCATTCTATATATTTTTAAACAGCAAAAATTTACATATTTCGATATAAATTTAGTTTGAATTGATTACGGAACTCAGTTTGAAAGTGCTAGAATACAGTATGCACTATTAAAAGTGCATAGTACACACAACGACAAAACTGCTCAAATGTTTGTAAATAAATAAACCTAACTAAAATATATCATTCGAATAGCATAGAGTGTATTAATCACAATGCCTGTCAGATATCTCGATTTCTCGATGAAATTAAACTATAGAATATTTGCCAAATGAATCAATGGATCATAACTCAATGACCCTTTTAACCCTCATAACCAACATATTTTTATGTGTAAGCAATAAGAAACGATGTAGAGAGGGAAGCGCCAGTCGCCGTAAAAACCACTATGGACGCAGTAAAGTAATAGTGAGAAATATTAAAGTGGGGGAAAGGAGAGCAACAATGTCCGACATGATTGGTTTGAGATGGAGTGCGATTAGGTAAGTAACATGTTAATCACAAAATAATAATGCGTTTTTTATTTATTGAAAAACAAACATACTGATTGGCCTTATAAGATTGTTTTGAAACATTTGTTCTATAAAAATCATAAATATCATAAAGATGTCAGCATATTATTTTTATACAGTTATCAAAAACACTTTGCTGAAAAGAACATTATAATTTTTCTGATTTTATATAAATATATAATGTGAGAAAGGGAGAACACCATTTCAGGAATATAAAAACATTTATTAGAAATTAAAAATCAAGAGATTATCATGTGGTAAAATAAAAATTAACAAATTGAAAATGCTGGGGACAACCGGGGTTAAGTGGCGAGAGAATAGGGGCGTACCCGGCTCAATAGCCCATAAATTTCAATTCAGATAATAATTATACTACTACTTGATATGATTATTAGATTACCTTTTGGTTTATTTACCGATGTTATAATTTGAAATATTAAATCCACTTACCTTGTATTGATGTGGATCCTTGTTGTGGTGGTGGTAACGTCTCTGGTAGGTGTCGGTTGATGCGCGTTACTATTACTCTACGACTTTTACGATAATATGTTCTTTTTTCTAAATACAGTGCGTTTACTCTTAGCCTTTGTGGTGGAATAAAGCAACGTTTATTTTTCTTACTTTAATAACGCTTAGAAAACTTTAATGCAGTGAATGGATCGGAATTAAGGAATAGAATTAGTCACTATGATTATTTTCTTTTATTATTTGCACTCTGTGCTTATTTTGGTGTTAGGACACCTTTATAGTGATTTATTCGTCTACTATGGTCGACGCAGTGTTTTGAGTTCGGGCCTCGATTTTGCCTATATATTTGAGGTTCGGTTTTTTTAAGAGACAAGGAATCGGTTGTGGCGTAGTTCCACCTGTTCCAGACTCCTATAGTCAAAAACGTGAAAACTGCAAATATACTTTGATTACCCAAGGTCCGTTATGAACAATGAATTATCAAGCGGCGCCTAGTATAATTATATTGTTATTAGGTTTCGCCTATATATTTGAAGTTCGGTTTTCTTAAGAGACAAGGAATCGGTTGTGGCGTAGTTCCACCTGTTCCAGACTCCTATAGTCAAAAACGTAAAAACTGCAAATATACTTTGACAGCTAAAGGTCCGTTATAATCAATGAGGTGTCAAGCGGCGCCTAGTATTGGTCGGGTACCTATAATAGTGACTAAATGGATCGATTTATTAGGAATATTTTATTTGAGTCCCTACCTTTTAATATGGGAAGAATTGTAGGACGATTTTAATTAAAGATCTCTAAGGCAGTGCAATAAATCTTTGTGGTGGAATAAAGCAACGTTTATTTTTCTTACTTTAATAACGCTTAGAAAACTTTAATGCAGTGAATGGATCGGAATTAAGGAATAGAATTAGTCACTATGATTATTTTCTTTTATTATTTGCACTCTGTGCTTATTTTGGTGTTAGGACACCTTTATAGTGATTTATTCGTCTACTATGGTCGACGCAGTGTTTTGAGTTCGGGCCTCGATTTTGCCTATATATTTGAGGTTCGGTTTTTTTAAGAGACAAGGAATCGGTTGTGGCGTAGTTCCACCTGTTCCAGACTCCTATA
>NW_019100654.1:0-23006 GCF_001856785.1 Myzus persicae | reverse complement strand
TGTTGGTTACGTCATAACGTGTTGTTGTTCGATATCTTGTTATTGATTAATTCTGTTTATCCGAAGACTGAAGGCGTTCACCAGAAACGGTAATTGGTATGATTTGATAGGCTTTTGAGTGAGTCATAACGTGTTGTTGTTTGATATCTTATCAGTGATTAATTTCATTTATACCCAAATATGGATATATTTTTTAATGAGTGTCTGTCTGGGAATTTTAATGAGTTCCTGTTGTTTTCACGATTATATGATGAATTATTCGTTTTGAAATACCGATTGCTTAATAATAGTTTTACCGCGTAGTATTTTAATTGCGTCTATTTTTCACACCAGAACATGTCTTCACCTAGCCTTTTCACCCCATACATTTATTATAATATAAATTATAAATTATAAATTATAAAGCATATTATTTATATATTACAATCATATTAATCAAATTTCAACCTATACTTAGTGAAAAAAATTTTTATTATATAGCAAAATTGCGAAATTAGTAATTATATTTTTTTTATTCTTGAGGTAAATTTATTGACATTGTAAATGGGCAAACATAAGTAATTAAAAAGTTAATTGATATCAATTTATACTAACAATTAAGTATTGTGTTGCATAATGATATCAAAACGTGTAAAAAAAAAAATTGAAGTATTTATGCGAAATACATAATTGTTAATTTTAATGGCATGAAGTTGTCCTGTTTAGTATGATATTCGAATACTTGGTTTCAAAATTGCTCACGCTAATTCACACTGATTACATACTAAATATTTAACCAAAAAAAAATGTATCGAAATTCAAAATGAAGTAGGCTTTAGAAACGGACGTCCAAATATACTTGTCATATGAATCGTCTACTTATAAATATTAAACAAATTCTGGTGTCCTCTTTAGTGTCATTATCTGATCAATTAACATATTTTGTGCACACGTATTAAGCATTGTAAAATTTATTTTTCATATAAGGCTGCAATTAAAATCACTAACTAACGTGGAAACAAATTACAATCATATAGTGGATCAATGTGCATATTGTGGAGTTCAATTAAATTACTTACGATAACATGATACTGCACGATTAAATTCTAAATAATTTAATAGGTATCAAAACATGTGTTAAATAAGTATTTTACTGACAAACTGAGGGCAAGACAGTTAACATATACGAAGAAGGCATAACCTCTGACAAACATTCAGTGTACATGAATTTGTACAATATTAATAATCTGAGTAGCATTTTTTTAACGAAGACAACTTTTAGCAATTGCATACATTTAATAATTCTCATAACATTGTTATCAGCAAGAAATTATTCATAGCTATTATACGTGAATGTAAATAATAAGCTAAGTTAGAATAAAAAATAAACATAGTAATATAAGATTGGATATGCTTAAATTCCGAAATGTTTTTCTGTTAGAAATATAATGTTATAAGAAGTCTCATTCCATTTAATAATATGTTTTGATAACTTTATTTTATTTCTGAAAATAACTCTAATTCTATACATTATATACATTTATATTGTTATTCCTTGTTTTATACCTAAGATTCTTCATAAATATAGCTATTTGATTTGTTATATCATGAAATGGAAATTAAAAAAAAACTCACTTCCTATAGTCAATAATAATGCATCAATATTTCCAACTGTATAAAACATTAAACATATTACAGATAACAAATTAATGTGTTTAAGCATGTTTGTATATACCAACAATGAATTAATATTTTTGTTTGTGTTGAAATATATAAGAAATATAAGAATAATATTAAAAGTTGTGCATATAATATTTAGTATTATATTTGGCTTCTACAATATCGATAATATGCGTTCTGGCGTCGTGCTAGTTACTATTAGATAATGGTGAGACAAAATAACACGGAGACTACATACTAAAGTAGGTTGGGTGCATTATTATTTATAACTAGGTATTCATTTTTTTGTTTTATCACCTGTTACCCATGTTTAGTAGTAAAATTCAATACACCGGAATAGCTCTAAGCATTTTAAACAGATGTGTATAATCGTTATAATGCGTGGCACTAGTGCTAAATGTCTTGCCTGACTCAAAGCTGAGGTGACACAAATTAATCACTCACAACACTCGAATCAAAATTGAAGTCTAGTTGTTGATTGTAGGATTAGGTATAGAGAGGATGTTACTCTATTTGGGGGCGTCACCATTTTCCGCCAAAATTGACCTTTCCGTTTACCGCCAGTACAAGAATATATATTTCCTTTTACCGCCACCACAAATTTCAGTTTATATATATTGGTAAGGGTAACCCCTTGGTAATGATTTTTTTTTTGACAAAAACACATTCAAGTGATACTTAAGATTAAAATTATATAGAATATTGTATTATATATTACAAAAAAGTCAATATTACTACGTAAAATACGATATCACAGTCAAACATTTAGGGATTTATTTATTACAATTGGTAATGATTTTTAAAATAACAGAAATAATTAGGTAGTCAATTTTATATTAAATATATGATCATTTATATATTATTTGATGTAGTTATACGCTATTGATTTTACAAAGTTATATCGGCATATTTCTCCCCTTTTATATTGGTCAATTAAATTCTGGTTTTTTTTTGTCGTCTTAAAATTTGGTTTCGAGGTGTTTTTTGTTCACCACCGACGCTCCTTATTTTACAATAAACGTCAGTTTGAACTTCATCGACTAAAACATTTAACCATTGTAAAATAGATGGCGAATGTCTTAAACTATTTTTAAGATGTGCATGAAATGACTATACACTTGATAAGCCAATTTCTTGTATTTTACGGTACCAAGACTGGGTCAAGTGAAATCGGCATCCTGATATATTGGTTTGCGTCCACATTTCAGAAACTGCATTAATTAAAGCACTTTCAAAGTCTACAGTTATATTGGTGGGAGAAAAATTTAACCCCAAATCTTTGCACTTTTTACTTATTGCACGAAAAACAAAAATATACGTTTGTTTACATTTATTTGGTAATAAGCAAAAAACTAATGGAACATAGTAACCATGAAGATATCCATAAATCGAAAAAAAATTGTAAAAAAAAACCGAGCACTATAATCAAAAGTTCCATCCATATAAATATTATCAACTGTAGATAAAAATCAAAGATTTGTTTCACACGAAAATATTATTATATTTTCTTTTTCGTCAATGACCAACAAAAAATTTTCATTTTGTTTGGTTTTCACGTCAATTGAATTAAGTACGACGTGAGCATCAGCTATATTAGTAGGATTTGGGGGCATAATTTTCCGTCGGTTTTCATAAATATTCTGTCGGATTCTATTTATATCGTTAATGGTTATATCTGATGAATTACTATTTTGTGCGATTTCAGTGAGTATAATTTTTTTTGATCTGGTACTTACATTTTCAATAGCTTTTCTTTTACATGCTGTATTTAGCACCTGCTCTTTCAATGCTTGGCTGGAATATTCACCATGATTGTGCAGTGGTGTATCTGTATTGTTAATACAGATATTATTTTCATCTGTATAAACTTTTGCGGTACAGTTTTTAGTTGTACACCGAAAATGAATAAGTCCTTTATCACATGAACCAATTCGAAATTTAAAATTTTTTTATATCAACTGCTTTTTACCACGATTACATTGTGCGGAGCGTACTTTTTTTCGCAAACTTCAACACAAACTGAAATTTTATAGGTATCTTAAAATCTATAAAAGATCACACCAGACAAGCGTTATCGTTATTGTCAGTTGTCGCATGAATTTCGAACATAATCTTTCCTCTCTTTTGTATTAATAGTGAAAACCCATGATTGTGAAATATTCTCTACGTGATAAAATTTTTTTTCGAGTTATGGACGACGACGCTGTTGGAATTGCTTGCGCATTATATCGACAGCGGCTTTGATGAGCCAACATCGCCAGTTGTTAACCAGGGGTTACCATAATATATAAACTGAAATTTGTGGTGGCGGTAAAAGGAAATATATATTTTTGTACTGGCGGTAAACGGACTTTTCGGTAAACGGAAAGGTCGATTTTGGCGGAAAAGTAGATCACCCCTATTTGGTGTAGCTCATGCACAGACGAAAGGACTACCCGTCTGCTATGCCGACCAAAGAGTTTTACCTTTTTATGATACCTTTTCGCCGGTGGCATGTAAGAAAGCACTAAGCTCTTACGCTGCAAACATAGGTACATGCCGATTTCTTAATCCGTGACGTATAATATAATAATTAGACTATTTAGTCTGTGACAATGAATTATTACGGTCTGAAGATTTCCGATTTCTACGTGTGACAGTTTGGCCGTTATTTATTTATTTGTTACATTTTTAAATTATTGCAATTTGCAATAATGATTTGTGAGCAAATCATTACAGCGCATAAACTATAATTCTTTTTAAAAATATTTTATTATGGTCAAATAAAGCTGTTAAAAAATTCTAAAAAGTTACTATATACATTAACAGCACGTTCCAAGATGCGTCAAATGCAGCGTAGATCATTTTTCCAAGGATTGCATCAAAAGACAAAAACAGCCCAGCTAAATGCGCCCTTTGTGCCGGTGATCATACGGCCAATTGCAAAGGCTGCCCAGTTTTCAATTCACTTTCAAAGCGTCTTAAAAAACATCAGAACAAAAAACGAACGCAAACTCTCAAAATAAATAAACCGGTAGAATTATCTCTTCCAAACACTTCTACTACCACTCAGCCCAAACAGTTCTATGCATCTGTTGTTTCCAAGCCCGATGATATCAATGCTACTATAAATAACAATAGGTTATATTCAATTAATGACCTTTCCAAATTATCTAATTTTCTGTCCGAGCTATCCACACTAATTAAACCCCTCCTCTCTTTGCTTACCTCTGTTCTACAAAAACTTAATAGTTAATACACCAGAACTATCATTGTACGCAATGTTATATGCTATAACCTATTTTGTGCTAAAACGCAATATTGTTTTATTTTATATAACTTCTTATAATCTTTATATTTATATTATTATGTTATCCTATCTGCTGTATTATATATTAATAGTAATTGTTGAACTATAATGGTTTTATAACGAAAGCTAATTACAAAAAAAAAATAATTATAATAATAATAATACATTTTAATATGTAAAAATCTTTTTATTACTAAACATTATGGGGATTTCACACAAAATGTGCAAGTCATTATGCAGGGCTTCACACAGAAAATAACTTTTCCGATTTTAATTTAAATCACACCTCATATAGCCAATTAATCAGTATCAATATAAATTTATTATCGGAATATATAATATAATATTATATTTATAATTATATAAAGTTATTTTAGAGAATTCTTATGTAGTTATGTTAAATATATAATAATATAATGTATATTTTTGTATATCAAGTTAGCATTATTGAAGCAATAAAATATTCAGATAGAGTTAAGTGTTTATCTGAAAACAAAAATAAAATAAGAGTTTGAATTACTTTAGTGTTTTAATTAAGGTTAAAATATATATTATGCACATGTTGCAACAAATAAGGTACTTTGTGTTAATCAAAACAAAAAAATTAAATTTAAATAGGTGGGACTAATCATATAAAAACTTGGGATCAAACACAGTCCACCTCTCACTGAAAGTTGAAACCATTAGTAAAAAAATTTTTCATCCATATGTAAAAGGAAAGACAGTAGAGTTATTAATTAATCTTAAACGTTAATTTCATTTGTTAAAACTTTACACTATTTGGTTCATTTTATTTATATGAAAATTATTTACCTTGTTTAATAATGTTTTCCACTTAACTTGAAGCTGTACTATCTAATACAATAATATACAGTTAACTCTTGTGATCTATTAATTAAAAATTGTATTGAAATATTAATTCTTACTATAAGTTATTATCTTTGTACGCATGACAATAGCAGGTTGGATATTTGAAGTTCAAATCGTCTAAAAAAAAAAATTAAATTATATAAATGTATATTAATAGATGAATATATTCTTGGTACTGATTCGTTGTTATTTAGATATATATTTTAGTATAATAAAAGAGTTATTAATTGTGAGAGATTTATGTTTTGTTTTTTTTGTAACAAGTTTAATAGGTACGTACCCCCTTCAGGATTATAACCACTAATAAATCTTAGAATTGGGCCTGAAATGAGTTTAATTAGGTTTATGGGAGTGTTTAGGAATAGTTACTTATAAATGGTATATTTTTTATATATACATGGAGACACAGTCATAAATGTACATGAATTATACAAATTTTAGAAATGAGACATGTAATTAAATGAAATTTTATATCATTGGCAAAAATAACTTACCTTCAGTTATTTCACGGTTTGCAACTTTAATTCCTAATATAACATATTATATACTGCTCCATTCGCTCATAATAACAAAGGTTTTAAACGAATAAGCATTTAATAAAATATAACAACACGGGGTATGTTTCTTTTACTAGAGGATTAATGAGTATTTGTATTTGTACTATAAATTGTGACATAATTAATCATATATAGCACAGTACACATTATGAAATATTTAGATATAATTTGTAATGTATATTTACTTAAATACAACATTTGAAAGCTAACATCATTAATATTCGTAAAATAAGCAACTGCAAAAAGATAAATCATATTATTCGTTAGTTTTATTTTATTACTGTCTTTCCATTCCAATCTGATCAACTACACATACTTGTGAACCTTGTACGTCATTATAAGATCAAATATGTTATTCCATAAACATTATAAATTTAGCCTAATGAAATGAAGTAGATACGACCTTCAGTTTTCATTAATTGATCGAATATCAAACTCCAATGACCTTTAATCGATTTATGGTTTTGTTTAAATGATAATGGTTACAGGATGCCTCGATAACACATTCTGGTATTCAACGAGGATTGCCAATAAATTAATAGTAAATTACAATGAAACTTTAGTTATTAACCATTACTTTGTTCCCCTTTACTACTTTTGACCGTTACTGTTATAATGAGCTTATCTCAAAAATCAACCCTAACCGCAACTCGGATGCAGCCAAATTTGTAAATTCTGCAGAATATGCTGATTACAATACATATTATTGCAGGTAAATATATAATGAAATAAAAGGACTTGATGTGAAAGGATGTGGTGCTCGTAATATTATGATAATGGTGTTCGATCTTTTAATAATACTAGAGAGAGATAAAATGAATGTTTATATTGCACAAATCATTCTAAGTATTCACAAACATCATTTTAGTAAGAAATATATCAATTATATTCATAATGTATTTCATCATCTATAAATACAATATACATAATAAAATATTTAAAAAAATGGATTATACATAGCTAGTAATGAGTACTTACATAAGTGTGCTACTATTATTTCATATATCGCATCTTCTCTTAATCTTTCATCTATAAACAGATAAATATTTGACTCATTTGGTAAGGTTCTGTTTATATATAGATTAGCCTAATCAACGAAATAAATTTGTGTACGTAATTACATCATAAAAATATCAAATTTACATTGACATTTACAAATTATGTTCTTTTAATAATATTTAACATTTTAAATTTCAAATTTGTAACTTAACCTTAATTCAATTTATATTTATTATCTTCATCAAAGTCAATAATTGCAGTATCGTTAAATTTTAAATAATCTTGTTGCATCATTATTGAATTCGATTATTTATGTAAAATTTCAGAAGAAAAAATATATTTGTATTCACCGATCTATTCATGTTATGTACAAAATGACAAGAAACACCCACGTGTAAATTGAAAACAACCACCAAACTGGTTTGTCTGTGCTATTCGTATCTGGGCCAATGTTAGTTCCTACACTAGAGAAGCAGTTACTCAAAATACACACGTTAGTTCCTACACGACGGAAAAAGGTACACATGTAACATATGTACTTTCCCGTAATTTTGTATAGGTACGTTTTGCTTTAAAAGAAGTATATTAATTGAATTTATTTTAGTAAGGTACGGCTGGACACATTATTATTAAAACGACACGTCTGTGTATAATATACATATTTAACCCTTTCCGCAGTGTAGTAACTAACATACGTATCTGACTTTCATTGTGTAGGAACTAACGCATGTATTTGTTTACCTGCTACTCTCGTGTAGGCAATGTAAACCACAGCTTCTTTTTCAATAAATTTATATTATTATCAATTATAATTATTTCCTATTTATAGTATTGATTTTTTTTACAACAATTGAATAAAATTAATAATGCTTGTTTTAAAGTATATTACTTGGATAAAAATAATTCGTGCTTTACATTGCCCTTGCCGTAAAACATTTACAACATAAATAAATAAACATTATGCCATTTAGTTATGTTCTAGAACCGTAGTTATTTCTTAACAATGCAGAACTGTCACAGATTAATTCATACTTGTAATTGCATTAAATATTATAATACATACAATCATCTATAAGAGCAGTATATATTATGACATATTTGAATATAATAATAAAAGAAATGCCTAGAAATGTATATTTACCGAAATCTTGTCTTAAAGTTGTCAAATCATTATGATTTTCGTAAAATATATCTACAAAATTAAAAACAATTATATTACACATAAATCTGTTTTTTGTTGTTTTCAATTTTAATGAGATGAGCTACACATATTTGTGTAACTATGTAGAACATAAAAATATACAATAATAAATTAATCATTAATTTAGCAGAATACAATGAAATATGACACTCATTTTTCCATAATGCATCAATTATTATTATTATTCAACCAAATTATTACACTGGAATTATAGACGATAAAAATCACAATGGCACACTACCAGAAATCTTGATAAGTCAATGGTACTTTGGGGCTAAGTGCGATTTAACAGTCTATTTTTTTTTACCTTGTCAGTTTACAAGAATACAATTGAGTATATATTACTTCATGGAAATTTAGTTTCCTATTTCTTGATTCCTCGAGACAGAATTATAATACTATATATAGGCATGTCTTCATATAAATAAATGTAATAACAAAGGTATCTCTGTAGTAGCTGATATGTATGAATTTAAATTGTAACACTCTAGAGATGGCGTTACATGTTATATTATCAATTTCTTCGATTAGGTATGTATATGCATTAATCTTTTATCATTTTAACTATCTAAAGTAATATATTAAATTCTATCTACCCAAAGTATACATAGTGGAAAGATTAAATACAGTACTTTACTTAACGAGAAAAATTTATACTTACAAAAATTATTCATTATTTCATTAAAATTGAGATTCAAAATCCTGGCAACTACCAAAAGATAAATTATATTAGTCAAAAATCTCAGTATGTTACTGATTTTATATTTTAAGCTAACAGACTGCACAAACATTTGTAACCTAATTAAAGTATATCATTCGAATAGCATAGAGTGTATTAATCACAATGCCTGTCAGATATCTCGATATATCGATGAAATTAAACTATAGAATATATGCCAAATGAATCAATGGATCATAACTCAATGACCCTTTTAACCCTCATAACCAGCACTAAAAATATTCATGCACATTAATAAACAAACATCAAGTGGTCAACCACCGATCTTGATGCTAATAATATTGTAAAAAAAGTGTGGTTTATGCAAAGAGCTGATACATTTACACGTAAGTTAATCAATAAACTAGTAAAAGTATGAAGGACCGCTGTTCAAGTGAAAATAACTTTTGGGATACATTCAAATTAACCGAGAAATGGATAGTTTAACTGTGTCAATTTGGCTATTTCCCCAAAACATCGTTCAATATTACGCATGATATGCTTATAAACAATGCACTAGATTTTAAGGAAAATTCAAGAAACCTTTTTTTTTTTTTAAAATTACAGTTGTTCGCATAGAATATAACATCTTTCTATGTGTAAGGAGTAAAATATGATATAGAAGGGGACGCGCTGGTCGCCGCAAAAACAACTGGATCCACAATAAAGCAGTAGTAAGAAATATTAGAGAGGGGGAAGGGAGAGCAACAATGTCCGATATGATTGGTGGGAGATGTAGTGAGGTTAGGTATGTAACATGTTAATCACAAAATAATTATGCTCTTTTTTTTTATTGAAAAACAAACATACTGGTTGGCCTTATAAGATTGTGTTGAAACATTTGTTCTATAAAAATCATAAATATCATAAAGATGTTAGCATATTATTTTTACACAGTTATCAATAAACACTTTGCTGAAAAGAACATTATAATTTTTCTGATTATATATAAATATATAATGTGAGAAAGGGAGAACACCATTTCAGGACAATAAAAACATTTATTAGAAATTAAAAATCATGAGATTATCATATTACTCAAATTTTAATCCATTCTTATTGAATACATTTTTTTATTATGAAACATAATCTTGAAATTAGTAATTATATTTTTTTTTTATTATTGAGGTAAATTTGTTGACATTGTAAATGGGCAAACATAAGTAATCAAAAAGTTAATTGATATCAATTTATACTAACAGTTAAGTTTTGTGTTGTATAATGATATCAAAACGTGTAAAAAAAAAAAATTGAAGTATTTATGCGAAATACATAATTGTTAATTTTAATAGCATGAAGTTGTCCTGTTTAGTATGATATTCGAATACTTGGTTTCAAAATTGCTAACGCTAATTCACACTGATTACATACTAAATATTTAACCAAAAAAAATGTATCGAAATTCAAAATGAAGTAGGCTTTAGAAACGGACGTCCAAATATACTTGTCATATGAATCGTCTACTTATAAATATTAAACAAATTCTGGTGTCCTCTTTAGTGTCATTATCTGATCAATTAACATATTTTGTGCACACGTATTAAGCATTGTAAAATTTATTTTTCATATAAGGCTGCAATTAAAATCACTAACTAACGTGGAAACAAATTACAATCATATAGTGGATCTATGTGCATATTGTGGAGTTCAATTAAATTACTTACGATAGCATGATACTGCACGATTAAATTCTAAATAATTTAATAGGTATCAAAACATGTGTTAAATAAGTATTTTACTGAAAAACTGAGGGCAAGACAATTAACATATACGAAGAAGGCATAACCACTAACAAACATTCAGTGCACAATCAATTAATATTGATAATCTAAGTAGCATTTTTTTAACGTAGACAACTTGTAGCAATCGCATACACTTAATAATTATCATAACATTGTTATTAGCAAGAAATTATTCATAGCTATTATACGTGAATGTAAATATTTATTTATTTATTTATTTAAAAAAAACTCACTTCCTTTATTCGATAATAATGCATCACTATTTAGAACTAAACAAAACATTAAACATACTAAAGATAACAAATTAATGTGTTTAAGCATGTTTGTAGATACCTACCAACAATGAATTAATAATTTAGATTGGGTGAAAAATATAAGAAATATAAGAATAGTATTAAATGTTGTGCATATAATATTTTAGTATTATATTTGGCTACTATAATATCGAGAATACGCGTTCTGGCGTCGTGCTAGTAACTATTAGATAATGGTAATAGAAAATAGCACGGATACTACATATTAAAGCATTTTTGTGCAGTATTATTTATTTGTATTCATTTTTTTTGTTTTTTCACCTGTTACCCACATTTAGTAGTCGAATTCTATTCGCCGAAATGGGTCTAAGCATTTTAAATAAATGAGTAGGATCGTGGCACAAATGCACAATAGAATAGGGTGGATGCGTTTTTGCCAATATATTATAATATTAAATATTTGATTAATGGTGTATTTGATCACATACCTTCAATTATGTGCTTAAAAAAGTACGGGTGCTTCTGACTAATATTTTCAATATAGTTGATTATTTTGACAACCTACCACATTAATTAATTAAAAACATTATAATATGAACATTTACTATTAATAATATATGTATAGGTATACTTATGTGGATGACATTTTTTTAAATTGTTAACTATTATAAGAAGATTCAAAAGATTATTGTATCAAAGAATTCTCGGTATATATTGAATGTCAGACACAAAAGCACAGTGCACGAACAAACACAGAATATTTTAAATCCACACACACACACACTCACACACACACACACTCACACACACACACACATGCACACACTTCATATTTTTATTACTTGTGTTTACTTAAATATACAGAAACTACAATTAGAAACTAACACATGTATGATCGTAGTTATATACGTGGCCTAATACAGTAGGTTGAACAAGTTTTTGCCAAAATATTTCATTAAATATGTTGTTGGTTGTATAATATACATCGATAAAAAAATTTATGTGCTTACTTCGAATAATATTTTGAAAATAATTTGTTCTGAAATATATTCATTATTTAAATTTTTTATGATGGATGAAGTATAATTCTATTACATTACATTCTATGTTAATTACCTACGGAAGTTAAAAAAATCACCAAAATGCAGTACATTGAAAGATGGTTACTCATTTAATTTTTGTGTTATATATTGAAGATTTCGTAATGAAAGAAATTTTATACCTCTCATTATGCATGGCTTAAAACCCAAAACAATTTTTTCCGGATTTTTATTTTGGTTTACAAAACCATAATGTTTCACGCTCACATCATAATCTTGAAAAATATGTTCAGAAACAAATATCCACTGCTACTAATTCACTGAATTGCAATAAACCGAGAACATAAAAAAATTAAATTTGTAAAAATTCTATAATATAAAGCATATAATATCATAAAAAAGCATTGCTTGAAATCAATATTGAAATCGTTTTGGAATATCAATACAAATCATGTAAAATAGTCTAGGTAATTAAAAATGTTATCATAACCAAATATTGATCTTCATGGTATTCATTATTTATTTTGAAATCGACAAAGTATTCAGTAGATTCTAAAACAGTAATCGGTCTATTATTTTAATAATATCAATAAGTGATTTTGAATTTTGAAAAAATTATCGTAATTTTTGTAATTTAGTGTTAACAAATAAAAATATGGTTTCTAATAAGTCATAGTACTTGGAAGTACATTATTATTTATTAGCATTCAGTTTTTTATTGTATCACCTGTTTCCAATATTTAGCAGTCGAATTCAATACACCGAAAATGGCTCTAAGCATTTTAAACAGATGTGTATAATCGTTTTAATGCGTGCCACAAAAAAGACAATAGAATATGTTGAATAGAAAGAAATTATATACTAGTCAATTGTCATTGTACAATTCTTAAAACCAAAAACATTTTCTGCCGTTTTGATTTTGGTTTAAATATTGATATTTTTTTTCAGATATAGTTTGGACCACGCGTACCCAGCCACAAAACGGCTCTGGATACAAGACATAATATTAAGACATAATATTTCCCATTTACATCATACTCTCAACAAATACAGAAACAAATATTAAATTCAACTAAAGCACTGATTAAATAAAAATAAAAATACAATTATTTAATCAAAAAAAATGTATATAAATATGGAAATATTTTATAATACGTATAAATTAGTAAAGGTCCACTTTTCCAGCTATACCTTATTGGAATTTCTAATATTTTATTTTTCATTCGATTGTGCTACGTTAGATTATCGTTATTAACTTTTGAGAAAGTTGAACAATACTTATTTGTTTTGTTCTACAAATAGTCGATTGCTAAGAGCTCAGGTTAATATTCATATTTTGAATAATTTTATTTGTAAACAAATGTACGTGGACATTTGAAATTAATGCACAACATTGTTTTGAATTTTCCAATTATAAGCTATACATATTGAACATTCCTTACAATTTGATTTCATCCTGATTTTCCCAGAATTAATCACCTTTCATATTTTTCAATAGATATAATAAATCTAATGTGAGACTTTTTATCGAATCCGCATGATTTTTGAACAAGTATATTATAGTGCACAGAATAAATGCGCCATAGCAATTTGAAAATATTAGTCAAAAGTAGGTAGGTACCCCTAAGTTTTTAGACACATAATTTAACTACACAAGGGATCAAATTTTTAATGTAATATTTTGGCAAAAACGTATTCAACCTATTCTATTGGGAGATTGTAAATTCCGCCCGAAATGAACAGGTAAAAACAAGGTCTATGGTAAATTCCGCCCGGAAAAATATCCAGGTAAAAAAAGGTACATGTAAATTCCGCCCGAAAAAATATACAGGTACAAAAATAGTTCCGCCCGGAAAAATAAATACTTTTAAACTAAGCGTTCCGTGACTGTACGACGCGACCGTACTTTTCGCGACGCGACGCGTGTTATAACTTATAGTATTGGGAAGTCACAAAATGTTCGAACACGGAACAATCGTATCTCAAACGATAATCGTCAATCATGTCATATCTTATCAGCTTTGACTGCAATATTGTGGATCCAATAATTATTGGAAATTTCAGATAGAAATATTACAAATTGTGTTCAGTACACGTCCTAGAGTCTTATACGCTTATACCTAGTACCTACGCTATAATGGCTCAATTTATCGAATCAGAACGTGGAAATATACTTTTAGTATTAGACAATTTTAAATTTTCTAAAGTCAATAGACCTTTGGCTTCTGGATTAACAAAATGGCGATGTATAATCAAAACTTGCAAAGCTTTTGTGAAAACCTTTGGTGAAACTACGAACATCGCTGAACAAAATATTGATCATGATAAACATAGTGCAAATAGGCAAGTACAATATTATACATAATATTATACAACTTAATTAAATAATATTTTTTTAAATTATTTTTTTAAAACCTGAAATTATAATTGTGTTTTTAGTGATCAAAATATACAACGGCAAATTGTGTCTGTATCGGCAAAACGTAAAGCTGTTGAAGATAGTAATGAGAAACCTAGTAAAATAGTGTGTACTGTTATTAAAAGCATTCCTCGATCTGAAGCGTTGCAAGTAAGTGACTTGCATAATATCAAGCGAAATCTTTACAATGCAAAGCGAAAGAAATTTCCTCCTTTGCCAAAATCTGGGGAAGAAGTTCAAAATATGCTGGATGATATACAGGTGGTAACAAATCGAGACGAAAATTTTATTCTTAGTAATGACAAAGTAAATGGTATTATAATTTTTGGGTGCAAAACAAATATTAGTCAAAAGTAGGTAGGTACTCCTAAGTTTTTAGACACATAATTTAACTACACAAGGGATCAAATTTTTAATGTAATATTTTGGCAAAAACGTATTCAACCTATTCTATTGTACTATGGTGCAACGCATTATAACGATTATATATATCTGTTTAAACTTTTAAACACTCAGAGCCATTTCAGTTTATAGAATTTGACTACTAAATATGGGTACCAGGTGATACAATAAAAAAATGAATACCACTAAATAATTATGTACCGACTTATTAGCATGTACTATGACCTACTTATTAGAAACCTTGTTTTTAATTTTTTACACTTAACTGCAAAAATTACGCTAATTCACTTATTGATATTTTCAAAACGATACACAGATTATTATTTTAGAATGAATGATCACACATTCTAACTATATTATAAGGCACGAACCGTCACGTTTAATTATTAATGTAAGACGCAAATCACCAAGTATCTATCATTAGCAGTCGTGTAAATTATTATATTATTTTGTTTGTTTTCGTGTGTGTCAATTCGCATTAATTTTATTCATAGGTAGTAACTGGCCAGCAGTACTCTACAAATGGTGGGTTTTTTCTGTTTTACTTAATTATTTTCTGATTAATTTATAGTGTCGGGAAAGATAAGTGCGTGCTACAACAGCCATCTGACGCGGCGGCGTTTGGTGGTGGTGGTGGTTCAAGTACTATACTTTCCACCCTAATAATGCTTTTCTTTGATTCCATATATTGTATTTTACTCACTTCAAGAATATTAGTTTCCGTATTCTGCAATGAAGCAATGTCCGACATAATATCACTTTTGGAAGGAGTAAGGAAACTTTAATTTCATAAGATTATCTTCGATGATGAACTCTCGAGGGAAGATAGCAACAGTATATTTGAGAACAAAGCTAAGTGAATGCAATCCAATAAACTTTTTTTGAGGACAATGAATTCGGAGTAAAATAGAATTGAGTATTCGTGACAGATACACCAGTCATTCATGTCACCACAGTTTGGAAGTAATAGACAATATTTTGAGCATACTCGTATATCAATAAGTAGAAATGGAATAGAATGATATAGTATGTACTATATTAGTTATTACGTAAAATCATTAGTAAAAATGCAGAAAAACCTGTAAATGAATACAACAAACGCTCAACCAATGTTCATTATCTTAATTAAAAAATGCGACGATCTAGTATTAGTAATTAAATAATTAAAAACTAAATTGTCAGCCATCTCTCATATTTCAGAACATGTTTCTCTAGATACTTTGATTTAGAATAGAATTAGTAAAACACAACACACCTTATATAGACAATTAATCGGTATCAATATATATATATTGTCAGAATATATAATATAAAATTATATTTTTAATTATATTAAGTTATTTTAGAGAATTCTTATGTAGTTATGTTAAATATATAATAATATAATGTATTTTTCAGTTTATCAAGTCAGCATTATTTAAGCAATAAAATATTCAGATCGAGTTAAGTGTTAATCTGAAAACAAAAATAAAATAAGAGTTTGATTTAATTTAGTGTATTATATGGTTAAAATATATATTATACACATATTGCAACAAAGAAGGTACTTTGTGTAAATCACAACAACAAAAACAGACCTCCTCTAACTGAAACTAGTATTAAAAAAATATTTCGTCCATATGTAAAAAGAAAGACAGTAGAGTTATTAATAAATCTTAAACGTTAATTTCCTTTGTTAAAACTTTACACTTTTTGGTTCATTTTATTTATATGAAAATTATTTACCTTGTTTAATAATGTTTTCCATTTAACTTGCAGCTGTACTATCTAATACAATAATATACAATTAACTCTTGTAATATATGAATTAAAAATTGTATGGAAGTATTAATTCTTACCATAAGTTATTATCTCTGTACGCATGACAATAGCAGGTTGGATATTTGAAGTTCAAATCGTCTAAAAAAAAAAAAATTCAATTATATAAACGTTTATTAATAGATGACCGTCCATATATACAAATGTAATAACATTGATATCTCTGTGATAGCCGATATGTATGAATTTAAATTGTAACATTCTAGAGATCGCGTTACGTGTTATCATTTATACCTACTCCACTAAATGATTAATGCATGTAGAGTGTTCGCATTTTGTACTATCTATAGCAACATATATATTGAATTATCATTAACAACAGTATAGGTGCATTATATAAAAAACATAAATATGGCGCTATAAACAACTATAATAATGTATACTTACAGAAAATATTTATTGTTGATTCAAAGTCCAAATCATCTTCATCCACCAAAAGATAAATTATATTACTCGTGAATCTCAGTATGTTACTAATTTTATCTAAACCTTACTCAAATATATCATTCGAATTTTATAAAATGAACAAAACACAATGCCTATCTGATATCTAGATATATCAATGAGATTAAACTATAGAATTTATGCTAAATGAATCAACGGATCATAACTCAATAACCCTCATAACCAACAAAAAAATATTCATGCAGTAGAAGACACATCAGGTGGTCATTTCGATCTTTTTGGTCCTAAGATTGTTAGAAAAAGTGTGGTTCGTGCAATGAGCTGATATATATAGACGCGAGTTAATCAATGCACTGGTACAAATAAGGAGGACCGAATTTCAAGTCAAAAGAACTTTAGGGATATATTCAAAATAAACCGATAAATAGATTGTGTAATTTGTTTCAATTTGGCTATTCCCCCAAAATAGTGTTAAAAATTGTGCATGGTATGTTTAAAAACAATAGACTAAACCATCACTTATAAAACAATAGACTAGTCTTTAAAGAAAATTCAAGAAAACTATTGATTTTTAAAAATGTACAGTTGTGCACATAGTATATAACATAATTATATGTTTAAGCAGTAATAAATGATGTTGAGGGGGAAGCGCCGGGTGCCACGGAGAATCGCTGGAGCCGCAGTAAAGTCGCGATTGATTAATGGGAGCCGAAGTATTTGAGTGGGGGAAGGGAGAAAAAAAATGACCGATATGGTCGGTGGGAAGTGAAGCCAGGGGTACCCAAAACCGTAAATTTATTTTTTTTTAAAACATACATACCGTTTGTTATTACAAGAGCGTGATCAAACATCTGCCCTAAAAAAATCATAAATACCATAAAGATGCTAGTATGTTATTCCTATGAAATAAGTAATTAATACATTTTAGGGCATTATTTCGAAAGAAACATTATAATTGTTCTGGTTGTGCATAATACTATTATAGAAATTTGCACATATGGACAGAAAAAACATTTTTTTAGAAATTAAAATTAAATACGCAAAATTTGTGATTTTATTTTATTCATGCAGTGCATTGAATGAATGTTAACTACAAATGTTTTAATAATCATAAAAAAAATATCTAAAATGTATTAAATATGAATGGAAAACATGAAATTAACAACAAAATCAACTAAAAATACATAGTTATTGAATGATACTTCTTATTAAATATAAAAATAGTGACATTAGAAACGTAATTATTTCATTATTTTATTGTGTTGTACGTTTACTTAGACATAAGATAAAAGATATATGTCATGTGTAATCTTATGTATAAAATAGAAACTATAATGGTACTTAGTGTTTTCAATGCTTGGTTTCAAAAAAATAAATGCAAAGTCACGCTAATTGCACCTGAATGATTGGAGTTAAAAATACACTAAAGATCGAAAATCAGATTAGGAGGGCTAAAAAAGGAGGGCTAAAAAAGTTCTGAAATTCCTCAATCATGTTTTCATTTTCAAACTTTATACAGTAGATTACGTTGAGCAAGTCAAAAGGCATTTATATATATTTGAGCAATGTGCATATTATGGAGTAAAATCAAATTACTTACGATAGCAAGAGATTGAACGATTTATTTCTAAATAATTTAACAGATAATAAAACGTAAGACATGACTTCTTTTTATTACTTACAGCCACAAATGCAAATATTAAGGTAGGTAATAGGTAAAAAATAAAACATGCTTATAGATTCTGAATTGTTATTCTGTGAGAAATATAATTTTATAACGAATCACCTTCTATTTAATAATATGTTTATAAATTGTTCATGAAAACAACAGTAATTTTATACAATGTGTACATTTAATATATATTAATTTAAATGTACACATTGTATAGAATTAATGTTATTTTCATGAAAAAATTATTAACATATTCTTTATTTCATAAAAAGGATTTAATATGGATTTAATATGGAATAAAAATAAAAAATATACCCACTTGCCATATTTGTTAATAATGCATCAATATTTCTAACTATATAAAACATTAAACATATATATAACAAATTAATATGTTTAACCATGTCTGTAGGTACCAACAATGAACTGATAATAATGATTGCGTTGAAAAATATGAGAAATATAAGAATAGTATTAAAAGTTGTTTAAAAACGGTATTTAAACTATTATTCAGCAAATACGAAGCAAAATATGTGAATATATTCCAACTGGGTAAACCATCAGGGGAAATAGTAATAGGTAAATAATGTTTTACTGTCTACATAACACGATCTGTAAAAAGGTGTTCAAATACCAGGTTGGGACAACAGCGTGGGTGGCGAAATAAAACTTAGTGTATGCTATTACTAGTCAATTATGGCAAGAGAAAATGGCATAGAGACTACATACTTAAAGGCAACAGATTTAAATAATACATTACTGTTATGAGTAAATGCGATACAACGTTATAAGATGTATGCATGGAAAAATGTTTACTAAACGCACAAATTCTATTAATTGAATTTACAACTCCACAAAAATATATGAAAACCTCAATACTTTTAGATAAAGGCAAACAATCAAGGATTTTTAAAGTTAAAATTAAAATCAAATAGATCACTATGACAACTAAGTTCAATTTATATCAATGCTTTCACAAACTATAAAATAGTTTGAAAAGTTATGATGACGTTGTATCGATGTCCCTATCTGAATCCACAGCATAGGTAAATTACCAAAATAATTGTTTAAATGTTCACATTGGCCGGGTGCATTCTTAGTAAATATACTTTTGTATAGCGCCTAGAATTTTGAAAATGTTTTGAATTGTATTGAACTATATTTTATATAGGCATATTACATTATCTATTATTATTTGTTTTTTTTAAACTCAAGTCCATAAAAATATTTTCGCTAAAAAAAATACTAGTTTCCTTATAATTTATTGTTAATGAAAATCAAAAAAAATGTTGAGAGTCAACCCACAATATTTTTTAATGAGCGTTTAAACTTAGAATTTTAACAAAATTTGTAAGAATCCCGAGACTCAACAAATTATTTTCAATTTGAAATTTATAAAAATTTTCTTTTTTTACCATCTAAGATTTATTAATTCAATAAAAGATTTCTTAAAAGTTTGCCTAATTGTACAAGAAAAAGATATCTACTGGGAGATCAAATTAAATTTATACTAGCAATCGAAGTTAATATTTTTACAACATTGGATATTCATTCAATTTCTCAAATTCCGATTTCCTTATTTTGTTTTAATATTCAAAAATGAATTAGTCCAGACACTTGAAATTCGTACAAAATTATTGTTCTACTAATTCATATACTTGATGACATTTTCGAAATATTTTGACTCGTTTTAAGCTAGTGGCAGACATTGTAAATTTTCATTTAATTTCAAATTTTTTTTCTTTAAAATTCTATTTTTGTAACTAAAAATTTAAAAATTGTATGAATAAGTACTGGTTTTTTTAACCGACATTTTAAGTTCTAATTTTAATAAAATTCCATATTTACACAAAGAATAACGTTTATGAAGTTGATGTTATTCGGTTCCAAAGCCGCACAATTTTACATAGGTATATTTAATATTTTCCCAGAATCTCTAATAATATAAGAATAATATTGATTCAACTTCCGACTATATTATCATATTAATAATTAGTAATAACAATATAAAAAATAACAGACTGACTAGAAGTCGTTTTTCGTATATAATGATATGGTATTTATTTTTCGATTTAGATTTTGGTTTTAAATATTGATGTATATATTTTTTAATATAGTGGGGACCACGTATATCTTGCAATAAAACGGCTCTGGATACAAGACCATAATTCACACTTACACCATACTCTCAACAAATATGTACAGAAACTAATATCTACTGCAACTAAGTCACTGAATTAGGTACAATAAACAGTGAACATAAATAAATTTAAAGAACGAAAATGTATTTCAAGTTGGAAAAATTTTATAAGATACAATCATTATAATTGAAATCGATTTTAAATATCAACACAAATCGTGTAAAATCGTCTAAGTAATGAACAATGATATCAAAACCAACATTTCTCACGATGGTATTCAAAATGTATTTTGAAATCGACAAAGTATTCAGTAAATTCTAAACCAATAATCAGTCTATAATTTTAAAAATATCAATAAGTGATTTTAAATTTCAAAAAATGTATCATATTTTTTTTAGTTTTGTGTTAAAATTAAAAACAAGGTTTCTAATAAGTAGGTCATAATACTTGCTGATAAGGTGGTATATTATTATTTATTAGTATTCAGTCTTTTATTGTATCACCTGTTAACCATATTTCGTAGTCAAATTCAATACACCGAAATGGCTTTAAGCATTTTAAACAGATGTCTATAACCGTTTTAATGCGTTGTACGGAAGCACAATAGAATAGGTTGAAATTTTTGAAATTTTTGGGACCGAATTCTATTAACGACTTGTATTAAGACGAACTACATTTTTGACATTTTTTTTTGCTTTCCTGTTAAAAAACCCGACATTTATGAATAAGGTTTGTTCCAGCTTGAAATATAAAGCAGATGCAAATTGAATAACGAATATATAATTGTATATCCATATGCTGATGATACGAATCTGATCACAACTGGAGGATTCCACGACATTTGATCCGGTAAATAATATCCGTCCACAAATGTATTGACGTTGGATCAAAATCGGGCTTACATTTCAACAATTGATTCAATACTTCTATATATGAATCTTTTATTCTTTCGGTCATTAAAACTTAAACTAATGGTAATAAGCATTCGTTTTTATGACAATGTATAGTATACAACTGTGAAAAAATATATATGATCGATTTAAAGGTTCCACGCTAAACCAACTATCGGATTTCTGAATCTCAATCAAATTACGTTGCGTTGAACATATTGTAATTCTATTTTCATTATTTTCACTATCATAAGTTAAAAATATTTCATTTTTTTAGTAAATTTGAATGAATCAGCTATGATCAAACCGTTTACTTGGCTAGGATTAATTGGTGGATTTTCTTTTATTACTCGTGTTCTCAGAATTATTCTAAATAGCGCTTTAATTGTAGGTACTTGTCCTATTACCGTAACAGACACATCTTCAAGATGTTCACTGATCATATTTCTTGTGCTTTTTTGTTCATTTGCAGCTGTTTCTTTCATAGAATTAACCACCTTTTTAGCTTCAACTTGAGCAATATTTGGCGAATGACAATAGGCCGTTACTCTTATTAACTCCAATTACATTTTTTTTTTTAAATAAAAAATATAAAATAAAAATATTAACATAAAGTATAAATAATATCTCGGTCTATTGACTCTATCGTTATACCTAATATATAACTGTTATTGATGACCGATAATCTGAAAACGAATACAGTGATTTCAATTTTACACATTGTAAAATAACATAATTATTTTCGTAATTCTACCATCACTTAATAGTTAATACCCCCCACGGTTGGGAACCACTGCTACCGCGAGTATTACACCCGACACAAGTTCAACTGAATTGAGTATGATTTGTAATTAGTATTGAAGTTCTGCTTCTATTCAAAACTACACAGGTCAACACTCCTAGAAAATTCCTATGTTAGTGAACTTTCAG
>NW_019100653.1:745-35697 GCF_001856785.1 Myzus persicae | reverse complement strand
TTCGTTCCAACTTGCATCTTGATAGCTATGACTGGTCTGAGAAATTCAATAGTTTTTGATCACTGCTAGCCAAGATATACAGGTTCCATCATAATACATGCTTCTGGCACAAATTTCCAAAACTCACATAAGACATTATTAGAACGGTCGTGCAGAAAACATTACAACGAATCTTTCTTTATTTTAAATGTAGAAGTCGATAATTGTTTATAATATAACAGCGCATTATAAATAAATAATAAAATTAATTCAACTTAGGTGTATTAAAAATTAAAACTTAACGCTGTTGTGACACGGGACACGAGTACACGACTAACCTGATCGGACACGGACACTGAATTATTTCTATAACGATATTGAAACATTTGAACAGTCATGAATCTTTATCGCTTTAAAAGTTATTCTTAATTTTTTTCCCTTGTTAAATGTTTAAAACGTCGCTATTTTTATAAATATAACTAATTTATTAAACGATAACATCGTCAATAATGCTGGGCTGGGCTCTGCTCGAGGCTCAGGTTATCAAGCCCGGATTAACACTATCGTGAGCTCTGTCCCCCTTTCTTCCTTTTATTATTCTTAAAGCCAATTTCTTACGTACTTTTGCTTACCTACATTGGATATTTTAATATTACGTCTATTCTAAACATAAACATTTATACATAACAGTTCGATGCGGACTTTTCGGTGACATAATAATTTGACGATATCTTCTTTCGGCGGTACGACGGAAATTAATATAATTACCACAAATTTATCTCAAAGCGTGGCATGCGGCATAAAAATATTATCTTTATTATTATAGTCTATAAGTTATTATCGCCATTATTAAACTGCACGATTAGGTGGTAACGACGATATTTATTTTCTATAAGAGGTATAACAAATAATATTGCTCTACCTCTATGGCTCTATATCGATGCTACCCACGCGTTTGTTGTCTCCATCTTATCAACTTACCACATCGCAAACTTTGGTTCACTAGTTTGAATAGTGTGCCGTTAGTTTTGATATTAGAGTGAATTTAAGAATTGTCAAACTTTTAGGTATGAACATTATACATGCTTAAGCGTCGGCGGGTTTTCGATATTTTCATTTTCGAGCAAGATACGAGTATGTGAAATAACACAAATAAAAAATGTTCATATCCCTCTTGAAAATTAAAAAAAAACCAAAAATCCGGCAACGCTTAATCGATAATGTTCTTACCTAAAACTTTTATGATAGGTAAATTCACTTTAATATCAAAACGAACAGCAAACTATTGAAACTAATGAGCGAAAATGTTCTACGTCGTACGTGTCTAAGACGAAGACAACAAATGCATGGGTCTTCAAGGCGTCTTCTTAAAAATAAAACTTTATTATGAGATTTATTTATTTACTATTTAAAGTGACTGGACCTATTTTGACTCTTAAGATGTTTTTTTTCAAACACAACACAATAAGTGTTTTTCTTTGTGATATTTTTATTCGTACGGATTGAAATGATCGAATTACTCTATATTTATCACATGTGTATCATCTAATATAAATAATATTATTATATCCCAGTAATCCTTATATATAGGACAGCGTTCTGTTATGAGCGGTTAAAAGCCACACACCTACGATCGCTGTATTATTTAGTAATTACTACCTATTACTATTATATTATTGTTACCAGCCGACGGCGACTTAAGGCTTGTCGCCGTTAACTTAAATGTTCTCAAAGAATGTGTTTTAGTTTTCGAATTCACAGTTTTAATAATAATATGTCACACAATACACACCCAAGCTGGGACAGAAAATGTTTCCAGTACACTTTGACGCACACTTATATTTTAGTACTTGGTTATCGTTTTAAGCCTGAAATGGAAATTGTTGGATTAAGACGTGTAGATATGACATAATTGTATACGACTTATGATTCTAAGCTTTTGAAGGTGGATATTTTCCCACAGTTATCGAATCTACTATCTAAGATAGTAAGATAAAACTATTCGTTTAGTCGGTTACCGATTATTAATAGAAAACCAATCGGTTTTTAAACTGCAACATACACTGGGATAGATAATATAATATAATTATAAAGTATATAAATATATTATATACTAAATTATATTAATATAAGAAGAAAAGTAATGTTGTCCTCATTATGTAGGGACAATGTTAAAAATGTTTACGGGGAGTATGAAAATTAAAAGTTTATACATTTTAGAGAAAAACGCATGGTTATAGAATACTATGGTTATACTTATTTTTCAAATTCATATAAGTGTTTTTCAAGGAAGTCAAGAAGAAGGAAAAACAAAATTTAAAAAAAAAACAAAAATCTGTTGTGCTGTGTCTTTCTCTATCACGTAACCTATACATTTTTTCCCCTTCCCAATCATTGAATCATATACCATACCAACCCTTTTATTTCCCCTTATGAAGAAAAAAAATAAAGCTGTATGATAGTCTTATTCATTACCCCACCCATGACTTATAACTGCATTGGAAATTGTGGTTGAAACTGTTATACTTGTATGTATGTATGTATGTATGTATGTATGTATGTATGTATGTATGTATGTATGTATGTATGTATGTATGTATGTATGTATGTATGTATGTATGTATGTATGTATGTATGTATGTATGTATGTATGTATGTATGTATGTATGTATGTATGTATGTATGTATGTATGTATGTATGTATGTATGTATGTATGTATGTATGTATGTATGTATGTATGTATGTATGTATGTATGTATGTATGTATGTATGTATGTATGTATGTATGTATGTATGTATGTATGTATGTATGTATGTATGTATGTATGTATGTATGTATGTATGTATGTATGTATGTATGTATGTATGTATGTATGTATGTATGTATGTATGTATGTATGTATGTATGTATGTATGTATGTATGTATGTATGTATGTATGTATGTATGTATGTATGTATGTATGTATGTATGTATGTATGTATGTATGTATGTATGTATGTATGTATGTATGTATGTATGTATGTATGTATGTATGTATGTATGTATGTATGTATGTATGTATGTATGTATGTATGTATGTATACTTGTATGTATGTATGTATGTATGTATGTATGTATGTATGTATGTATGTATGTATGTATGTATGTATGTATGTATGTATGTATGTATGTATGTATATATATATATATATGTAAAGGTAGGTGATATGCATACGTTTAGTATACATTTCACCTAAAATGTTTGTACCAAGTTTTCATATTTAAACCAAAATATTGAGGAAATGAGTTTTTAGATTTCTTCATTTTTTACCTTAAAATAGTCAGATTTCATTAATTTTTTTTTTTACTCTATACTTGAAATCAGCATATTGTGTATTATTGTTATTATTTTTTAACTTAATTGATTATTTTGGCCTTTCAATTGACTTTTTAGGAGATACTGCATTTTACTTTAGTATGACAATACATTTAATAAAAAGTTAATTTTTACAAATACAGTATCTCCATTACATTTAATTTTGATGCTAGTTGTACATTGAATGTTTTTAATTAATATATTTAGTATAAAATACCTATTATTATTATTTAATCATTAAATTTATTTTTCTAATGATTATGATTAATACTTATAATATGAAGAAAAAAAATTACTGGAATTATATTACTTTTTAAGTATGTTTATAATTCATAGACTACCATAGTACTTAATAATTTATAATAGCTATTAAAATGATATTGAATTAAACAAAAACCATATTGATATGTTCATCAAAACAAAGCGGTTAGGCAGAAATGGTTAAGCAACTTAATAAAGTTAACATCATGCAAAAAAATCATATTAATAAAACTCAAAAATTTATTTTTACATCACATTTCAGTCTTGAAATAGTTTAATATTATCATTAACAAATAAAAATATAACTATACTTTTTTTAATAGAAATAACATTGTATAGTTACAATAGCCAAAAGGTAACATTTCTTACTTGTTAAAGTTAACAGCATATAAAAAAACTCATATTATAAAAACTTAAGAATTAAGAATAAATATAACTTTTCAGACTTACAAAGTTAAGTAAAGTTTACAGGTAAATTTTTCCAGAATGTTTTTCTGTTATCTGGAAGAACTTGTTTTAACCTTTTAATAAGTTCCTCCCTTTTGTTTTCATGAATACCGCACGGTGTAGTCTTAGAAGGTGGCAATGGAGTTTTTTTAATATGAGATTTATTTATAAAATCTAGTTCCTGGTAAACATTATTGGTAATGTCAGTCTTGTAATAAATATTAAATATGCCTCTTTCAGCTCTCAATGCAACCACATCTTTTAATAATACTCTATTTGCTTTTTTATTTGTTTTTATTTGGGACTTATTGTCTTTCCGCAGAAAAAATTCACTTACTTCCATTTGTTTTACAATTACGCCATTATTTTTAGAACTCTCAATAGCATCCACATGGTCTTTAAAGTCATAGGTTTTACCTTGTTTTTTTAATGACGACTCAATTGGGTGGTGGAAGTTGTCAGCACTCATGAAAGTATGGCCTTGCTCAAAAAAAAACAAATCAATGATGTTTGTAGATGTTTCATCAGAATTAATAACAACAATTAAAAAACTTAATAGACACCAATTTTTATTTTGGCTAGAACAATTGTCAAGCCAAATAACTATATGTGGCACATCTCTCAGTTGTTTGAAAAAAAAATAGTATGTACTAACTCGTTATATCCTCTTTATTTCGACCACTTATAGCCTCATGCCAAGTACAAGCAATTGTGTTTAGTTTGCTTTTTTCACCAAGTGGAACAAAAGTTTCATTGTTGTTAGAAGGTTACCTAGGTACTTATAAGTAGTTAACCTTCTAACAAATATTACTTTTTTGAAGGTGTCAACTCTCGGTAACATGATTACTTTCTGTAGATCAGCAGAGTAATACAACACTATATTATTAGAGTCATTAGTTGGTTGAGAGGATGTCTTTGCGTGCTGTTGGTATAAATCTCTAGCATTTTTATACCGACGCGCGACGTGTATGTTAAATATTTGTAATACAAATTTCACAATTTGGTTGCATATTTTCATTAGTGTGCTCATGAAGTTTGAAAGCTTCACATATTTCACATTCCTAGTGGCCGAGAACTGCAAATGAAATGTTTTTTCTTTCAATTTTAATCTGTAGAATTCATATGAAATCTGAATGTCAGGACATTTTTCATTAAAATCTTCATGCATGAGTTTAATATTGATATCACTAGGCAAGTACCGTATATTCGGAGCATGCTCTAGTCGATAGTGGGAAATGGTTGGATGAAACAGTTCAATATGATCATTCACTAAATTATGTGTTTTAACACTATCACTGCTTTTTTTCGAAGTACGTTATGGTCAAATATGAAATATGGTCAAATGTGCAACTATGAATTTTAAATATAAACTTGTATTACTATGAAACAAATTTCTGTATTACTTAGCTATGTTTTTAATGATTAATTAAAAACATGCAAACTCCTAGAAGTCCCGAACCCTACTAATAAAAAATAGTTAAAAATATTAATCCTTGATCCTATACGGTCCCTGGCACCTCGTCTGCAGTACTCGGTGCCACGGTTTAATATCCATTATAACTACATATTATATTCTGACTTATTATAAGTTATTAAATCACATATTTTATTGGAAATAGTTTGGTAGTTTTTAGTTTATTAATATTTAATAGATCCTGTGATTATGCGTTCGAAAAAAATTTCTAGGAATTCGTGTACCTACGTATATTATGCAGGCTGGTCTCAAATGTTTTTATTATATTGAAAACCAAATTGACGCCACTATACATCAAAACATTCTCCTAAGTAACAATATTTTAATAAAAAACCTTCCCAAGAAGCGATTTCAGATACCATCATTATCAGCTAATATTATTTTCTACATAAAGGTACGTCTTACGTTTCAGCACAATCCGCGTCCATAATCATATATGTAGCTACACCGGAATTTGGTGGAAGTAAAACATTTCTGTTTGAAAATTTAACTGATGTCTTACATATTACGATTGTAATATCTCTAATTATTGAATGTCATAAGTACTCTTCACATTAGGTATTCTACTCCAACATATCAAACGAGCACGAGTTTAGCATAATAACGCCACAAATCAAAATAAAACAGTCTTGAATTTTGACTCCGGTAATTAATGCTTTAAAATAAATAACATACTGCCATATAAAGTAAATAATATTGCTCTGATCCTTTAAATATTTTCTTAAAATTGAAGAGTTTAATAATACTGACAATATTTTTTTTGTTGGCATAATGAAAAATGATATTGAATTTTGGCGTTTTTGCATTCTATAGAGCCAATTTTTTTCTAATTCAAAAATAGTCATAGCACTCATAGCATCACTCAAAATTAACAAACGACTTAAGTATTATTTTAATCAAACTCGCATAGGTACGTGTCTATGTTATTTAGGTCATGAATATATAGTTATTTATGAAAAAAAACCTATACAAATATTAATGCCTATCAAATCTAGGTATGCAGCACATACATAAATATGATACATACACAATAAACTCAAATATTGGAAATTAGGTAACACTAACGTTATTGGCGATGTAGGAGTACAAAGTCCGTGTAAGTTTTAGGGTGTGGGGGGCAATTTATTTATTTTACAAAAATTAATTCTTTACAAACAAAAAAAATATCTTTAAAAGCCATTACAAAGAAGGATCAAATGGGTGGTGAAAAAAAAAATTAAAAATTAAAATTTTGCTTGTGTGTGGGTACGGAAATAGATCTTAAAAAAATATTTTCTAATTAGTTAATACCTACCTACCTATTATCTTTCTAGATAACGATTAATGAGTGGTTTAAAATATTAATTTGGTTTGTTTAAAGAATGACGATTGATATATTTTTGTTAAATTACCTATCTTATATACCTACTGCATTATTCAGGAGTTGCTCGGGTTATGGACAAAAAATGTTATTAGTTATACATCTATATAAAATTATATTGGGCTTATTTGCTGTGATATTTTAATGTCGTATATTCTGATGTGTGTGTGTTATAATTTAAAATAACAATAATCACCAAAGGTCTAAACAGATAATAAATAATGATAAATAAATAAATAAAAATATAATACTTACGTATATACGGCAGCGATAGGAACAACACAATATTATAGATTGTCCAGAACTTGTCGAAAGCTTATGTTTCAAAATAAATCCCCTAAACTCTAGACAAAAATAACTTCTATCCACCAAACATTTCATCCAAATATATGTCATTATCTCCTTCTAATACTCTAATGGATATAGGAAACTCCATTCATAATATAGATTTATTTCACTGTTCACTTAATGATCTCTTTTCATATATTCACTAATTTTCAATTCTTATGTCTTTTTTTTTCTATTTATATTATATTATTCATTAATTTATTCAGTTTACACACAACTTGATTTATATTTATGTATTTTTTTTTCTTTTCTTTTTCCCCAAAGTAGCTACTAATGTAACTCTCTTATATATTTATATATTTATTTAAAATATAATTGGAATTTATTCCGTAATAAACAATATTATTATTATTATTATTAACACTTCACACAAGACGGCCTTCTCCTCGAATCCGTTTACATTCTTTCTGCGGTCCCAGAGATAGGTGTCTCATGTGTTACTCGCATGGCTTTAAGTAGTGCATCGCCTTGACAATTATGCTGATCTATGTCTTTATAATTGACGAGTCACTACTTATTTGTGCTAGTTGTGATGTACTGATGTCCCCATTCACGGTTGTTTATTAAATATCGTACATTTATAGATATATTAATAGGTATTACAACAGGTGTGTTTTTTTATTTTTTGTGTTAGTGAACATGATATGTTCTCGAAACAATGTTTTGATTTTAAATTTCAGTTATTTTTTGTGGGAAAGTGAATCTATAGTTGGTGTATTCGAAAGGTCAAAATAGAGAATTGTACAATTCACAAAAGTTTTCAAAAGTCTGTAGAAAAATAAAATATAAATTAGTGATAAACTACGTATTTTAATATAAAATTGTTTTGGTTTTTGGTGTAACTGCATTATTAAGGAATGAGTGTAATGTGTTATATTCCATCAATTTTTTTTTTAATTTAAAAAAGCTTTTGGGATGGAAATTTGTTTTATGTTTAAAAAAAAATATAAATATATATTATGATTAGTTCGTGGATTTTTATGCAAAAATTATTATCAAATATACACATTTTTATGCACTCAAAAATTTAAAAAATGAATTGTGTGTTAAAAAAAGCAAATATTTAAAAAAAAATTTAAAAATATAGTATTAAGTGAAAAAAATACAATTTAAATGCCAGTATTTAAAATCTATGTGTAGGATAAAAATGTTATTGAATGAGTACTAACATGATGTAACACTGCAATGTGCTTTTAAATTATGAAGTAGAAAACTTCTACGATTGTCAAGTAGCATCAGATTGTATTTAAAAAACTTCTTTCTACGTCTGCTGACACAATTTGTGTGTACTTAAGACAAGAATTTTTTTTATTTGTGATAATCCGGGATTTTTTTTTATACGAAACGTCGAGATATTGAATCAGAATTATTTTAAGTCGAATGTAGAAGAATATTATGCATTTGCATAAAAATCCGGCCCTAATTATGCTATAACCTACCTCATTTTGTGATATACATAATTGTGTATTTTGCTTTGGTAGGGAATAATCTTTTGTTTTCTAATAAAGTAATCAATTAGATTTTTGTCTAAACTTTAATGATCCGTGTCATTATGCGATAATAGTTTAATAATAAGAAAAAAAATGTTTGTTGGATATTTATTTTTTACCTATAAGTACTGTGTTAATATGTAATTACAATAATAAGTGACACTATTTGATAATTTGTTTACAGAACATTTTTTTACAATGTTAAATTTTGTCAGAATTAATAGAAAATTAATCAATAGAAAAATTTGTCATTAATAATATTATGTGTAAATTAGGTAATTAAAATATAATAAACTATATAATAAAATAGGTATACACAGTACACTGTACATTACGATGCAAGTTCAATAAAATTGTTTATTATAATTTAGGAAATTTGAAAAAACACAGTTACTCTATACAATTATGTGATCTACATACTGATTAAAAATGCTTGATTAACCTAACCTTCGCGACTAAGACTTTTTCACTAGACGTAATAGACTTGCCTGATACTCGAACAGGGCTTTCAGATTTATGATTTTCAACTTTCAATATTCATTGATATAGCAATTTCATGCACTTATTAATATTTAATTATTTTAGAGTGGAGCGATCTTATAATATTAGTATAGATAGTATAATTTTCAATATATTATAACTCTATTTGAGCTACTTATAAAATTTGATATTATTTCGATTTATTCAAGTTTTTTTTCATTAATGATGATAAAAAATATTTTCCCTTGGTGGCTTGGTAAAAATAACTTGAAAATCGAATAATATAATGTTCCTTATAATGCTGTTTTTACAGTTGTTTAAAAATATTAAAGATACATTGACATAATTTTTTTTATAAGCATTTAAACTCAAATGTTGACAAATTCCCAAAATTCTAAAAATTATTTTGTGGTTAAAAATGTATTAAATACTAAATTTGTATAGCCATGGCCTGAGAATTGAATACAAGGTTCCTTGTAAGTATTTCATATTGAAACCGGAAAGTCAAAGAATTATGTATGCACAATTTATCTGTATAGACGTTATAAATTGAATTTGGACGAAATTAAATGTTTAAGGAAAGAATATAACAATGTCTGTCATTTATTTTGTTGTACCTAATTCAAAAATTTTACTCTTGTGAACTTGAAGCTACTATGTATTTACGTAGGTAGGTTTTTCATTTTTATACACTGATATATAAACGAGTTACCTATTATGTTAAAGCTGACAATTATCTTAACCAAAATTTACCAGTCTTTTGTCATGATACTGATGGTAGTAATAATCTCTGAGAGTAATTATTTCTTATCTAGTCACCGATTATTTTTCCCTCTATATATTTAACTTAGTTATTACTAAACATTCAGGAAAGGCCATACTCACCCATAATGTATTTATTTTTAAAAGTTTATTTTCTACGATTTACAATTAATTAAAAACAAACATTGATAAATAAAATTATTTCCTATGTAAATTTAATTCAAAATATCCAAAAAGTGAGTGTTAGGAGTAGATCGCACACGGTTGAAATGGGATTTCATTACAGAAGGTACGGAAAAAAGCATCACATCCGGCATCGTGGTCAGCTTTATCAACACACAGGTTTCTTTGATTTGTTTTTGTATAAAAATAAAATACAAAATGATAGAAAACCGTACAAGAAAAGCTTGTTTTCTCGACAAGAATCGAACCCACAACACGGTATTGACCGTGTTGCTATGTGGCGTCATTTGGGGGATTCAGACTATACATTGGCAGCCCTATTTTTAAGTTCCGCTTAATAAACAGGATATATAAATGGCCTGGTGGAGGAAACAATTGACCTGATTCAAATGTTTGCATCCTTATTGAAAAGTTGAAATGACGCCCCTGATTTACAATGTCGTGGCCCGTGGGAGTTGACTGTGATGTTAACCGACACGGTGAAATCTAATTTTAAAAATCAACGAAATAATAAAGACAAGAAAAGTTTTTTACCAGTTGCTGAAAAATAATAAAATATGTACGTCAAATATTAGGTAACTATTAATTGTTATAGTAAGCTAATAAATCAACAAAAATATCAGGCTCATACTTAAGTGTATGCGTGATCGAATGAGGATAGTATAAAATCATCCGAGTATTTACCATTTTATGTTTTTGGAACCAAAAGTCAAAATATATTCTTTTTAAAATTATCAAATTCAATGGCTGAACAATGTATGACTTGTACATCTGTTTATTATGTATATCCTTTTGTAAATTATTATTTTTAATGATAGTCAACTCTTTAATTTGTTTCACCACGTGGATAGAACCTTTTTGTTCCATTACTATTATTAATAAAAAAAAAATTAAAGTAAAGCAACTAAAATTAAAAAACGATATATTTTTGAAAATTAGATGCCTCCCTTAATTATGTCATCGAATGGATCTGCCAGGTTTTTCTTCGCATGCTGGTATCTTGGAAGTATTGAGGGCGACCATTAGTGTAGTGCGTGTAGGGATGTTTATATTTTTACAGAATTTATATAATGTTTAAATTATCTAGTATGTCAAAAATGTGAAACTTATCGTTTATTGTTTATTGATCCTCCAACTTAAAGCTAACACAGACTAGATAACTTTGGCACTTATATTTCAAAAAATCAGATAAAAGCTCCCACTTTCGCCATTAAAAAAGTATATTAAGTTTTTAACCATATATACCATACTGAACACGGTAGTTATTGATAGTTTGAATTAAGTTAGAACATCAGAACTTGAGGTAAACAGTCATTGAATTAGTTAATCTGTTCTATCAAGAAATCTAAGACAGTTCAGATACGTCTAAATCATCATTGCTTATACGAAAACAAACTGATACTTTTTCTTTACTGATAAATTGCGTGTTGTTTCATTCACGATACTATTATTAGGTAATAGATTTCTCAAATTTATTCGTTAAAAAATTTTTTTTGAAATGATTTTTTTTTTTAAGGAAAATTATTAATTTTTAACAAAATCTGATCCTAAATGGTATGGAATGCTCATCACCCCCCTACAAATATCAATGGGATCTTTAGCAATCAGAAGCCCCGATTATTAGAAGACATCATAAGAGCTACCTATATGTACCGTTACAATATATAGTATAAAGAGTGAATATTATTTAAAAATCGAGTTATAATGAAAATGCGTTTTTAACACCTTTTGATTCCAAGCACATGAATTTCGTTTACACAAATTTGAAATCTACACAAATTAAAATATGATACTACTTATATTCAGTCAAATAACATAATAATCACGTACGTAGCGCAACTGAAAAAAAAAATTTTCATAGTAGGTATTGTTACAAACGTATATTATAAAATACAACAATTTATGGTTTATTATTAATTTTATATTTGCATGGCTTAAAATTATTTGTTAGGTAAAAGGATGGTTTTAATAACTTTTCAAATTATTGTTTTTAATTGTTTTATACCAATTTGATTGAAGGGTGCTTTTGTGTAAATCCTATAATGTATAACTACACGTTGTATAGAAGACAAAATGCAATGATTTTCTACTTGAAGTGTAGTTTCTGGAAGCATAATGGATCTAGTTGGTAATCTATACATTTTTTAAAATTATTTTTCTTGTTATTCAATAATAAATAACTAGAAATTACGGAATTCAAATATTAATTTCATCATTACAAAATATTGGGCTATTTAAAGACTCATTAATTTAGAATTTTCTAAAGTTGTTTTTCTATTTAAGTACTTAATATATTTTATATTATTTTGTGAAAAAACTAAAAAAGTGATACAAGGTTTCTCATAAGTTATTGCATTAAGCACAATATCAAAAAAAAAATATATCAACAAATGTTTTTAGTTAATTTAAATTTATATGAAATTCATCAAAAATAAGAAAATTTGTAAACTTAATTAGAAACACATAACATTATTTTTCATAATTAATGTATTGCTAGTAATAGTAATAAAATAATAATGATAAATTACATTACGTCTAATGATCGATTGTGGTTCTAATTTACGAAGATTCAAACAGACTTTAATAACGACTTATCTCCTACCAACGTTTGTTATTTAAAGTTATTAATAAAAACAAAAATATTGATCACTTAAACTTGAAATAAACAAAAAATTACTTATAATATAATTTTATATAAATCCTAAATGAAATTTTTAATTTATTGTCATTTAAAATAATGAAATATTATATCAGCTCCATATTTTCAATAATTAATTGGACACTACTTGTTGATCCCGATTATTTTGAGTTATTTGCGTAGTTGTTTTTAATTTTAGCCATCAGTTATACTAACTAAAACTGATACTTTCCTCGCTAATGTCAGAATCTAACATTTTAATGATTATTTTTACACAAAATTACATAATTATGTCCCTGTAAAATATCAAAAAAAAAAAAAAAATAATAATACGTACGTTCATCGACTGTAAATGATAATGTATTTATGTATTATATATATATTAACATTTAAAACCATGAATAATGAAATATGAACGGCCCTTAATCATCTAAATAGTGTGTTTCAAATACATAGGTACGTATCTGAACCAATTGCAAACAGTGTATATTTCAACTAATTTTGGTTTTGTCTTTTGATCATTCCAAAAGAGTAGAAAGTACAAATAACACACTAAAAAAATTATACTCACAAATTGGTTCTGCAAAAAATACAAATATTTAACATAGTATGATGGTCATAAATAATACAGTTATAAACAATTTAAAATGTATAGTGACGTTCAATGTGATTTACAACTTAAATTTTTTCTACTGTGAAAGAAAATGTAAGAAATATTAATCCTGATGTGTGAATAATCATATTAGCTTATTATAGGTATACTATAACCTAATCTAACCTAACCTAACCTTGAACACTTTTGATTGAAAACCAATGAAATAATATCTGTTAATAGAAAAAGAATAAACTGTGAACGTCAACAATGGAAGACACAATTACATATTATATCACCGAATCTATCACAAATGTCTCCAATATAGCTATTAGCAAAATTAAGTGTACCTACAAGAGTTCCCTGGTGGGACCCTGACATCACAGATTCGATTTAAAAAAAGACTATAGCATTGAAAATGTTTCACTAATGTGGAAAATTAGACGACTTCATTGAAACAACTAAATCACACTAAAATTACTAAGAGCGAAAAACAGGTATTTAGCAAAAGAAAAACAAAACTGGAAAACTCGTTGAAAACCTTTACATCAAACATAGGCTCATGAACTGTTATGGAGCAAAATTAAATTTATATGAGGACAATTGAATAAAAAACAAATCACGCAATGATATACGACCAACTTTACACCTATTATACCTCAGATGCAAATATAATACGTTAATATTTACATAAAAACAGCTCTGATAGCAACTGAACGAAAGGCTTCATAGAAAAATAAAGAAATCAACTTAATCCACAATTAATATCCAGCTTAAATCCAGACCTTTAAGAAAAAATGTATTTGAATCCAATTATTGTCGATGAATGACAGACAGCTCACAGCTGCTATATATAAATGAAGAAGTCAATCTCCTGGCCCCGATAATATTCCATACATTTTTCTACAATTTATTCTTGCATCTGCATATCAAATACTACTGGACACGCACAATAAGATATTCAGTCCCACTGGATATTTACCATCCACTTGGAACTAACTTGTCAATTACTGTACCAATATCTAAACTGGGTAAAAACAAATTTGAAACAAATGGGTGGAGACCCATTTCACTTTTTAACACAATGTGTTAGGTTCTTAAAAAAAATATAGACTTAAGATTGCATTGGTTTTTAGAAAGCTCTAATTTACTTTTCTCCTCATCAGCATGGCTTTATAGTGGAAGCCAACAATACAGAAAGTACATACAACTGTCTCCACGACATACTGGCCAAAATAATGATTTGTTTAAAGGGGGCTGATATCATTATTCATTAGTAGGCTTAGGGACTTGTAGCATTTGCATACTTTGTTTAATTATTGTTAAATATAGCAGAGTGCGAAATAAATTTATTGCTCGGTGCCACAATATCAGATCTAAAATTTGAATGTGTATATTTTTGCATATTTGATAGATTTAGTGCAAGAAAGTGCATATCTTAACATTTTTATGCTTATTTTGCATATTTTGGCAATTTTTTTAAATTTCAAATTGAAAACTATAGATAACACTTTGACTGCTGCACATTTTTGTATCGCACAGGACCGCGAGTCGGTGACGAAAAGGTTCCTTTAGAACATAATATTATGAATTGGTTATCTTCTTTTATTCCGAAAATCTTTTTTTTTTTATTATTATTTTAAAAACAACAATATATTTACAATCTGTATACATTTGATACAATAAGTAAATTTTTTAACATTATTTACAAGGCATGTGGGCGTGATAGAAGGGGGCATCCAATGACACTACTTCAATAATAAATTTTGATTTTTGATTTTGATTAGTAAGTTTTTGTGCTGATTATAAAAGTAAATCACGCGACGTTTAAGGCGTCGAGGAGGATTGTTGGGAATGGTGGCTAAGGGAAGATTAATCTACCATTCATATCTCGTTATAATTTTTGTGTAGATATAATCTTAAATAATCCTATAAAACCGTATCGCTCGCTCGATAATAGTTATTATTTCAGTTAAGTCGATTATTATCCGTCGTTGTTTCGCCTGTCGCGTGCTTTTCACTAGTGTAGATTTTTATACGCAATAAGTTCGTAATCAAAATAAATTAAATTTATTATATAATTTTCAATTCAAGTAATAATATTCTTATATAATATTAATTCTAATAAAATAAATATTAAATTTTACCACATATTTGTTATACCTATTTTTTTGGGGCCCATATCTTAATACATAGGTATACGGTTATATTTAGGTGCATATTTTAGAGCATATTTGGTCATTTTTTGGTGCATATTTAGGTATTTTTTAGAGCTACAAGTCCCTAAGCCTATTCATTAGACATAGCAAACGCATACGCCACTACATGGTGTCCTTACATATTACATTAACTACAAGACATATTATGTAACAGAATAATGTTAAACTTATTTCATAGTTTTTTGACATATAGAATATTCTCTGCAAAAGTAAAGGATACATATAACCACAATTCTAACAAAGAAATGGCATCCCCGGGATCAACCCTATCAGTTACACTTTTTTAAATTGCTATGAATAGCCAAACCGAAGATATAAAACTCCTTGCAAAATGTTCCCGATTTAAAGATGATTTATATATTTTTTTTTTAGTGGCAGTAACCCACTCAGCACCATCTTTACCAGAAACAATAAATTCTCTCTTACAAAAAACAATCCACTTTTTCATCGAAAAAAACACACACAGCACACTGCTCACAGGAGAAGAAAAAATACCTGTAGATATTAATTTAAAAAGTTTAGAAATAGTAATTCAAAATAAAATTTTTTAAAAATCATCGGTGTAATATTCAATACTAAAAACACTAAGACATATCACACCAATGCACTAAGAAAAGAAACACTGCTTAGAATAAACATTATAAAATCTAAAGCTCATACATTTTAGGGAACTTACTTCAACCTCAATTACAAGTATAAAAAAGAATTAATTAAAAAAAAAAATATTATGGAACCTTTTTGTTTCACAATTGCAAACATAACAATCTACAAATGATTGACACTATATCCACAATGCAGGTTTAAGAATTTCCATAGGCGTCTTTGAATCAAGTCCATGTAGCAGCATTCACAATATTGCCGGATTATCAACTCCTCATGTCCGTAGACTATAAAAGGTTATCACAACAGCACACAAAAGAGCATTGAGTAAACTAAAAATCATTAAAATTATAAAATAGGTATTCAAAAATATATATGTCTCAAGCTGGAATATATACTAGAGAAAATGCCTTACTCTTTAATTTGACAGCCGAAGTAAACATTAATTTAGAAATGAATACAATAATTCTAAAAACCTGTCCATCATCACCATCACATACGTACGTCGTACATATACCTACACATAAATTTTTACAAAAACGAGAAAATTATCAAGATTATATTGAAATGTACACAGATTGGTCCAAATCTGATAAAAGAATTGGTACAGCAATGACATGTCAAGATACAGAAATAATTTTAAGATTGTTCCAGGTATACAACTGAAGCACAAATTAAAGTTCAAGCACTCAACTTTATTAAAAATAAAAACATCCAAAAACCTATAGTTTTTAGTGATTATCTTAGTACTTTTATGGGTATGCAAAAATATTTTAGATCAAATGAGACTGCCAGGACAATACAGAACTAAATATACACAAAAATAAAACTAAAGTTTAATTATTTATTATTACAAAAATAATTTGGACACCAAGCCACACTGATATCACCGGAAATGAAAGAGTGGATAAACTTGCAAAAAATTCCATGGTGTTAGCAAATGCAATCCAATGTCAATTATATTCAATATCCAACATTAATTTAACAATAAAAAAAAAAACTCTCAACATCTGGCAAAATGAATGGAAAATACCTAAAATCGAACTAAATTTAATTAAAAATCATATCCTTTTATGGCCGAACAACATATTTACTAGAAAAGAATAAGTTGCCATAAACAGGCTCAGAATAAGCCACACCAATAATACATGTTTTCTTGATGAAAAAACTAGATCCACTTATATGCCCAACCTGCAACTACTCTGTGACGGCCAAACACATTCTGACTGAATGCAAAAAGTACGAACTACACGTCTGAAGTACAATTTAAGTCGCCATCTAGCAGAAAATCTAAACACCGGTATCATTAATATTCTCTAATTCCTCAGGGATACACAAATTCTTAATAATATGTAGAAATTTGCCCAAATAGTAAGAAGTGCTATAAATGTATAGTGTATTTACCTATTTTATCTGTATTCTTTTTTCTATCACTTGAAAGTTTTATGTTTTTACTTAATGTAAGATTCCGTAATGGAATAATTATGTTAATTTTTTTGTAGCCAATGGCCATAGTCGCCGAGACATAAAATTCATTTTATTTATTAAGCAATTGTATTTAATATATGTTTAAATGTACTTTAATGAATAGCAACAATTTTTGACATTTTATTCATGTGAACAATTTTCGTTTGAGAGCAATTATTATTTTTCGATCAAAAGTTTTCGAACAGTTGTCATGTGATCAATAATTGTTTTCGAATTGATGGGATACATAATGAATAATGATACATAACTATAAGCTGACAATGGAGCAAATGTATTAAATAATAAATACTATAGAACAATTTACTTATTTCTACGTTGTCATTACATTGAAAATTGTTTTGATTTGCATGAATATCAACTGTTGTTTTTATTTGTTGGTGACATTTATTTTCAGAAAAATTACTTTGAGAACTATACACGATAAATACTATAATAAAAATAACATGGCATGTGTGATACAATAGAAGGATAACAGCAACATGCCAACGCCAACTTATAATTTACTACGATATAATATTAATCTATTCTTCGATAATACTGTCAAATATCATTACTAGTATCTAGTTATTGATAAGTATGATATATTAGTATGTTCAAATGATAATAAAATAATGATTAAAAAACATCAAAAATATCGTTGTTATGGATATTTATGATAAATCAAAATTTTTCAAGAACGATAACATCTGGCAACGTTTGACTCGTAGAGAGAGTGTTCTCGCATAGAAAAGAGAGAGTGAGATTTAGGGAGTGCGAATGGACGCATATGCTGCTGCATGCAGCTCCTTTACTCATTGCTCCTGCCCCCACTATTTCACTTCAGCAGAATTTTCGTGGTTTAGTCCTTCCTCTCCACCACCTCTGTAAGAAAGTTTCGCTTTAAAAACAAATCAAAATTTACGTACCAAGAGTAACTAAAAAAAAAAATAAAATTATTATGAATAACTGTAGAAAACTGTATTCAACAATTTCAATAGTGGACTTTTACTTTAAAATCGAATAGTCATAATAATAAGTTATTTTGATAATTCTGGTATTAAGGAAAAAATTGTATTCCCAGCATTAACCTAAGTAAAACGTGTGAACTACATTGTTAAACACTATACTATGTTATTTGTATTATGACATTTGGATAAAATTCCATACTTGAAATAAATACGAAATACTTGGTTATGATTAGATGGTTACAATCAAATATAAAATAAATAAAAATATAAAATAACGAAAACTACAACAAATTTGACTATTTGCATTTACAAAGTATCCTGCCTTTGTATAATTTTTATAACAATGGTAATTATAATAATAATTTATAAAATATACTATGAGAAATTGTATAATATATACCTACCATACATTAATTGTGTAATACAATGAAAGAAAACACAAAAATTACCTACATGTTATTAGTTCTGGCTCTTTGTTGTCTATAAGAATTAAATAAATAATATTAAGTTCACAACATATTAATAATCATTTACGATTCACAATTACAAGTATACATGATCATGATTTTATTGAGTTATATCAATAACTTATCTTTACCAATCCATTGTCTTTCAGAATAAACTTTCTAAAGATTTTGTTACTTTTTTTATTATATTTATATTGTAATTTTTATTGATGTCTGATTAATGTATTTTAAATTGTTTTTTATCCATATAAAAATGTACCTAATAAAAACTTTTATTTGCTATGTTCTGTATCCATTTATTTTATATATATATATTAACTCCCTTATAGTTGCTTTTACAACCATTTTCTAAAGGTTATTACTCGTACAAAAAATATAATAGTTGTTACCATTACCTTAAAATGTAGTTCTAAATATTATGTAGTACCATATATTAACAATGTAATTTAAGTTGGGACAACAATAGTGAATGGTTGATGGAACTATGTTGGCTTGCGAAATTCCAACCATAATTTTAGGCACAATTTAGTACATTTAAAAAAAAATTAGTACTTAAATTAGTTCATTATCAACTCTAAATTAAGTCAAATAAAAAACATCCACCAAAAAAAGTAGAGTAATCGGTAGTTTTGATCACAAAGTAGAGACTAACAAGAAACAGTAAATCAACTGTATATACATTTTTTAATTATAACTCTTAGTTAATTTAGTTTATTATGATACGTTTATTAATAATCTGTCAAATCATAATAAAGTAATCTGTAAACGGTTACAGAACTATAGCAAACTATAAAAAATTAATAAAACTTGATTTATATAAAAATAAATAATGAAAATACTTGCAATGTTGCACTAAAAATAAATAGAACCGATTAAAATATACAATAATAAAAAGGTTCATTTGTTTTTATTTGTATAGAACGATTTGTATAAAAAACAGATTTTTGACTAATATTTAATAATTAAATTAATCTTACGAGTCTTTGGATATTTATGATTACTCTTGTATTAGAAAATATTTTATATATTTTGATATTTAATCTGGTGGTATAAACGTTAACTAGATAAATGTATAAAGCCAAGAAGTATGGTATTTAAAATTTTATTAATTATTGTGTTTCAAATACATACCATTAAAATCAATTGCTATGTAATCTGACAGCAAATCTGAAATTTTATTATTCCAGTATTACATTTGAAAAAAATACCTTCTTTACATGCAACATTATTCAATGCACTGGCACTGTGTAATGAAACAGGTTCATACGTATTAGGTATACGTGCTTATGCGATGAAACATTCCTTATTTTTTTTTTAAATGTCACAGCGGACGCACATTAGGTTTTTCGTATGGATAGGGAATATATGATCTTTATTTGTATTCAATATTTGGCAAATAACATTTCGGTAAAATCAATATTATACAGAAATGACTTGTCATGATGCACAGTATTAATTATTGTCGGTTTTCCATTAAAATAACAATTTAGACGACATAATCATTTTTGTGGTTGACACAAAATATACACTGGCACAATAAGTTTTGTAGATTATAACAGTTGTAGGAATAGTTATCAAATAGTACAGATGTGGCACATCAAACTACAATACTGCGAGAGTATATTATAACTAATAGTATTACTATTTACTATAATAATATTAATAATAATAATTATTATAACTAATATTATAACTTTGTTATAAGTTTAGTTGTACGCGGTCACACTGTGTTCGCCGATCAGTGGAATTCAGAATCAAGGGAGAATATTTTTGAATAAATTATTCTTTACTATTGAAATTATTTTTTTACGTAGGAATTGTTTGTTTTTTCAATTTATTTTATTTGAATAAATATTTTTGCATCAATATCCTGACATCAAATTAATAAATTACCAGCGAAAAGCGTATGAGTTTTACATAATAATATACATAAACGGTACTCATATATTTAAAAAGCAAACAAAAATTACTATAAAAAATTTGTATGTATGTACTATCTGTTTTGTTAAACACGATTAAGTATTACACTGTTTTCAAACTAATAAAATATGGCTACAATTAATATGAAAATAGTTGTTGAGTAGGTTACTGCAATGAATGTATCAATTTTAATTCAATGATATAAATGACCCTGGCCGAAGACGATCTGTCAGATTTATACGAACTTACAAACGCAGTAGGTTGAATTGATTTTTTCCAAAAAACATAGCATTCGTACATCATTGCGTTCATAAAATATTAAAATATTCTTAGAAAGATAAGAATACCTACGAATAATATTTTTAAATTTCAACAAAAAATAAATTGGTTATTATTATTCTCTGTTTAAATTTTACATTCTGAGCAGAATGATGAATGTATTGATGTTACAATGATGGGTGTTTTTTTATTATTATATATATTTTTGTGTGTGTGTGTGTGTGTGTGTGTGTGTGTGTGTGTGTGTGTCATCACGGTTTGGTTCAATAAAAGTGCTTCGATTTTCTTCAACAGCAATTTTTCTGGTAGGAAAGTAAATCTAGATGAGGCATTCCACTGGTCAAAATCTAAAATTCTTAATATTTTTCAAAAGCAACAAGAAAAACAAACAAAATATTAAGGAAAAATGGGAATTTTCAAGCCAGTTTTCGAAAAAACCGATTTTTCCTTTTAGTGTAACTCTAGAAAAAAATATGGTTGACACATGAAATTTTCACTGAATGAGTGTTAACATTTTCTATGGACAATACAATTTTCAAAATATTTTGACTCGTGCTGAACTATTTACAGGTTTATGAAATGTTCGGTCATTATTTGTTTTTTTGTTAAACTAATGTCGATAAAAAATTGTTCACTCTGTCAAATACCTTGAAAATGTAATACAAAGTTAACGTTTTGTACAATTTTAATTACAAGATAATTTGTAAAGTTTTTAAGATTTTGTTACATGTTATTAATGTTTGAATTGTATGTAAGTATGTACTTAAAAAAAAAATTGATCCAGTGGATATTTAATTTTATTCAACGACTATTATAAAAACTCAGGATTAACCTTGAATTTAATTTTTTAGGATTTTCCCCAAACAATACAATATTTATTGACATTTATAAAAAAAATAAACTTAAATAATATGCAATTTAAAATGTCTATGAATTGTTTAAAACGAGTCAAAATATTTTGAAATGCGATCATATACATAAAACGATAAAATAAACATATTTTGGTAAAAATTAAAATTGTCAAATATTTTGTAAAACTAAATGGCCTAAATAAACAATAATTGTACTATATAATTGTTTAACTGTATGGTTATAAAACCAGTGAGCAATGATAACTATTAATATTTATCAGGTAAATTAAACTTTTAATAAAATGATGAAATATGAATTACTCATCTGTAGAATGAACTCACTTGTAAATCCACAGTATGTTGTTATAATGTCTATAACATTTTAAAATTATCCTTATTATTGTATATAAACACTTCATGTGTTAGGTAACATAAAGAATTGTTTAATGTAATGGCTCATTATCTGTAATGAACTAACCACATTGTCACTAGCCACTAATTCTTATTTGAGGATCAAAATAAAATTACAGTTGACTTATCAAATATAAATAGTGATTGTTCATGTTTATAAAACCGCATATTTAACTATAATTTAAGAATACATAATTTAATAAATCTTGTAAGTTAGTTTAACTATGCAGAATATCATAGTCAAATTTGTATTTATTATTAATTAAAAAGCTTACGTACGTATAGACAAAAAGCTAAAAATAAAACAAATACATGTAATTATAACTGGTAAATGATTTATATCATAAAAGATAAAATAAAATAAACTTTTCAGCTATAGAGTACCTATAATAAAATTATATCCTACAAATGTGATGTACAGAACATTAAATGTTCCCTCTAAAATCAAAGATTGTCTGTTTTTTAAGGATAGGTAGATCTAACATTTTTTACTATCTAAATCATAATGTTATATTCAATTAAAATCTAGTACATAAATGGCATATACAATGTTTATCTGAAAGGTTATATAATTATATTTGATTTCAGTTTATAAATTAATTCTAAACAAATTTACAATTTGCTGATGCTATGTATCAATACAATAAAAAACAAAATAATTACAACCATCATATTACGTCAACATATAATCATTTTAAACTTGAATGTCAGCACCCCGAGCTCTGCTTCCAGGTGGACATATACCTAGCGACAGGGAAAGTCCATTTGGTAGCGGAGAGGGGCGCGACACAGTATATTATTGGTATTTTATTTAATTGTATGATGTACACAATAAACTATGGTGACGGGGGGAGAAGCAATGTCAACTGCAGTTCCTCCCTTGGTTCTCGATAACAAAGAAAAAGAAAAAAGGTACCTACATATATGTATAAAATAAATTGCTGCAGTTAACATTACATTGAATTTTAGAAAAAAGTTCGTGTTACCCCCGTTTACAATGTGCAGCCATACAGTCATATCCTCTTAGCTAGACCACGTATAATAACGATTTTACATAATATGTTTAAAAAAGCCTGTAGCGCTTCTGTGAGGCGTTTCATTTGCACACTTGTTGTATTTATCTGTTTGAAAAATCCTGTATCACATCTGTGAGGCGTTTCATTTGGAAACTTGTTATGTTTACTCAGATGTTGAATTTAACTAGAATCTAGGTCATTAATAATATAGATACCCGGAGCGTGATAACGAATGTAAAATTGGAAAAAGTGGTCAGAATATTTTGAAAAGTAGTCAATATATTATTTATCGTAGCCACGTTCACCTTCATCGAGTGCATTAGGTATAAATTCTGTGACGGCTTATGAAGCATCTTCGGTTTTTCTCATAGGTCTGAAACCATATAGGTTTTTAGAAAGTCGTTATACCTAATATATAATTGTTATCGATACTCGATAATCTTATAATTAATATAGTTTTACACATTGTAAAATAACATAATAATTTTCTTAATTCTATCATCACTATCATCACTTCTATCATCCCCCCCCCCTCCGAGCAGACTATAAATTCCCCAGGTTGGGGACCGCTGATGTAGGAGAAGAAAAATAAATGAACATAGTATGTGTACCTAAGTAACTACTATACCTAAGTATCTACTATAATACTGAGTTCTACATTAATGACTAATTATAAATACACTATGCATAATATTTAAGTAAAATGTAGATAAAAATATCTTACATTTATGTTTATGCAATCTTGTACTTATGATATTGCAGGAACCATAAATAACTAATGATTACTTAATAAATATTTAAAATAAACAATAATGGATCTAATTAAACGTGAGGTGTCCAATAAATGCTATATTAAATGAACAAAGTTGACGACGTCGAACAATTACTGGAAGTTAATTGGAGTGAACATTTCATGAAACGGGAAAATGTGGCCTTTTTGTGAAATATTTTCAAATTTCAAGGAGTGTAAAAAATTAGTTTCAGTTTCATAGAATGGTTATCTTTTCATGTAAAAATCGTTCTCACGAAGTGGCTACAATAAATAATATAATATATGAAAAATATTCATATTCAATAAAATATTTTGATGTTATGTGAAATAAAATTTTAAATACCACACAAACATGTACCCGATTGTGTTCATTTTCAAAAACACATACCTAGTCAAATTTTTTTTGACAGCCTTCAAAGTTGGAATACTAACAAATTGAATGAAAATCGTAAAAATTAATGACTTATTATAACTAGTTGAGCATTCTTAATTTGTTTTATATTCATACGTCATACCTATATGGTGTAAATATGTAATACTTACTAAGTTTCTAGTATAAGCTTAAAATATTTTAATTTAAAAAAAAAATTTACATTCGTCAGCACACCATACATCTATTATCAATGACCTAGATTCTAGTAATCTAGTTGAATTCATCATCTGAGTAAATATAAGAAGTTCGCAAATGAAACGCCTCACGGTCCGTGAGTCACGGAGGCGCTATAGGTGTTTTAAACAGATGTAAAATCGTTATTATACATGACCTAAGAGTATATAGCTGTATGTACATATTTTAAACTGCGGCAAAACGAATTTTTTTTCTAAAATTCTATAATATGTTAAGTGTTAAAATGTAATCGGTGCCTACTGTTCACTGTACATATATATTATATATATATATCGAAATGAATTTAATACATTACAATATTGTGAAGACGTAATTGCATAAGTACCTTATTAAACATTATTATAGGCAACTAATATTATAAATGCAAATCACATATCACAGTATTATATTTTATGTTATATTTCCTACAAATTGGTGGGTTCGTTATAATATACTTTAAAAGTTTTATGTACCCGTGAATAATATTTTTAATTTTGGTAATTAAATATGTATTTTTGTCTATATTTGAAAACAAAGATACTGTGTATATACATATCAAAATTAATATAATAAATTATCATATTTTGATGACGTAAATTGTATAAATACCTAAACCTTATGATAGGCAACTAATACTATACATGCAAATCGCCTATCTCATTATATTTTATGTTATGATTCATACAAATTGGTAAGGTAAATCTAAATGTACTTTTAGGTTTTTACACAATATACTAAGTAAAGGTTCCTTCACTTGAGATTTAAAAATATATATTTCAAATAATTAGTCTAGGACCAGGTACCTATCTAGACTCCAGGTATTATTCTACGGCATATCAACATTTTGTTTATAATTCACATGCAAATCCCTATCGATATAATAGCATACACCTAGTGTTCTCAGTCAACGAAGCTGGAAACCAATTTTTTAAAAAAGAAAAAAATATATAATAATATATTTTGTCTTATTTTTAAATTTTTAACTTTTTCGGACTTATTAAATGTTTTCAAATTATATTCTATCATTGAATTCAAATATAAACCATCTATTATAATGACATTCCATGCATCTAAAGTACAGTAGAGTGACATCCACTTATCTACTTTTTAGAATTTACAAATCAAATTTTTCTTTTTTGTGAATTTTACAAGTATTTATCCTACTTTGTCCCCTACAAGTGACCTTTGTTTCTTATCCATACAAAGTGAGTAGAAGGAAATTGTATACTAACAGTTTTGTTACAATAAACACAATATTTTAAATCCCATATTTATACTGAGAGCTGAAATTTAAATGAATAACTTGAATTAGATTTAATACAAATTGAATATGTTTTTGAAACGTTCCAAAAGTATTCTTATTCTCCAGTCATGTTTTAGAAAATTTAATATGGTTTTATATAGTGATTTAGATAGATCATTTCTAACTCCAGAATTACTGATATTTTCTGATGGATTTACAGAACTCATTACAATACAATTTTCAATCCCAGAATTAAGCTTTTTAGTATCCACCATTACCCAGGCTAGTAAAAAAATAGAATTTTAAATTCAAGATAACTATTTACGTAATAAATAAGTACTTTTGAGTTTCATAAAATCAACTATTGATAAATTAAAAACACAAATACTGTCGAGGTCACAAATATACAGAAGCTGAACGTTAATAAATATAAGATCGGATATATATAATATAATAATTAGTATAATATTAAACGATGTACAATTGTGTTATGAGGCGTAATGTAAATCGACGACTGTGTTTACCTACTACACTATACAAGACATAATATATGCTATAGTATTATAAAAGTATATGGTCAACGTCTGCTGAACTACAGTATGAACATATTAATTAAACACTACATGATATAGGATGTTTTGTTTATAATTCCAACAAATACCAAATGGTATCATGGCTCAAGCACGGAACCTCTATGCGAATTTTTAAAAGTACTAGCTTACGACATATCGACATCTGATACTAATAATCAAAGGTGGGCATTAACTAGTTAAAAAGTTTTTTTTTTTTAAACTTTTTAACTTAACTAGTTAGTTTGTTTCTAATTAACTTATGAACTTAACTAGGTTAATTTACATTTGAAATAACTTAGCTATTCTCAGTTGATTTTAAAAAAAAAACCAATAAGTTAAAAACATTTTGAAATTTTTTGTTTATACGTAAATATTACTATATCAGTATAAAATAAAAATTAATCCAATACTATAATAACACAAACATTTCTGTACTTTTTCTTGATAACATAATTTTGTGTATATTAATATACTTATTTTATAGTATAATTTAATAAATAATAAAAAAGTAAAAGGGTATACAGTGCACATTATGATAAATCAAATTGACTTATAATTTATAAATTAGAAACTAGAAAGACACATTCACTCTTTATGTGATTTACTTAAAAAGAAAAATAGATTAACTTTTTTTAAACTGAGTTAAGTTAATTTTTTTTCTATATTAACTTTTAACTTATCGAGTTAAGTTTATAATTTGTTAACTGTTAACTTTTAACTTATCGATCTTGTGTCCTCTTAACTTAACTTAACTTGAGTTAATTATTTTCATTAACTTGCCCACCTTTGCTAATAATAATAATTATTATTATTTCTATAATTTATATTACTTTGTAACTTACAACAGAGGTCAGGTTAGTTATGCATGGTTATTGTTTTATGATTATTTTCATTCATATAATGCAATTACAAAATTATGACTATTAAAAATCGTTTTTAAAACGTATGGAAAATAAATTTCTTATAAGAAAAGATGAATCAGCTTATTCTTGCAACATAGAAAGGTTATTTACAAACTAATATTATGTAAACGCGAACAATGTTCATAGTTTTAAGATTACGAATGTTTCATTACCTATATATTTTAATTTTAGAAAAAATTTCATGTAGAATACATATATCATAATGTTTTGGCAAATCTTTATATTTATCAAATGACAAAATGAAACTATTCAAATAGTTAAAAACGCTCGACAACCAACAGAACATATTATTTGGATTCAAAAATGTTCTAATGATTATTGATTAAGCTTACATACTTATATAAAGAAATTCGAAGCTATATCAATAACTCTTTATGTGAACAATATTATATCGTATTCTTTGTTCAGAATTAGTCATTTTAAATCAAAACAGGAGGGCTTGATCTCTCCAATAATATATATCAAACTGCCACGATTACCTCCTCGTTATAATATTTGGGTTAACTTAAATTCAATTATAAATCACTACATACAAAAAATTATTCGGAGATGAGATCAGTGTTGTTTTGACGAATACTGAAACGAAGGTCCTCTGAAACAATTAGCTAAACATAAAAAAAAAAATTGACAGTTGTACATTAATTGATAATTATTATGTTTATTGAAATTAATTATTGGAGTCCCATGAAATTGTAAATGTAATACTAATTGAGTGCATGTATCAATACTAACATGAGTATCATCAAACATAAAAAAAAAATATCTTCCTTTCAATTTTTAATAGACTTAGGAAACTAATTTTATTTTTTATATATTTAAAATATAACAATGTATGGGTATAATATATTTAATACTGAAAATAATCCTGCAGGACTCAATAAATATATTTTTTGTTCCCCAAAAATTTTAGTAATTATTTTATGATTTACATATTTTTGTATAAATCTTCACAAATATTTAATAATTTATTTTAATAACATATTATAATAGGTATTATCATATTACAATTTATAAACCACACAGTCGCCAAAATGTTCGCCTCCAGCTTTCCACTCATATTGTTATTTGCGATTATCCAAAAATATTTGAATGCATATTTCTTATTTTGAATACGAAGTCTTAGTTATCAGTGATAATCTAACACGGTTATAGAACATCATAATCCATACGACCATACGCTTAATAACTACAGTCATTTTTTTCTCGAAATTATAGAATATCACACTTAAAAGTGTCCCGTGGCCACGTTCCCTAATATAACCTTTGAATATCATTTTTACTCATAATACCAATAGATAATAAATACAAATTAATAATTATCTTCAATAATCATTAAATTTATCAGTTTCAGAATAGCATATTATATTTAGAGTCTAATTGCCGTTACATTGTTAATTCAAAAATCATTTTCATGATAATGACAATAGGAAGCTAATCAAATACTCCCTAACTCTCTACAATCAACAGTTTATTTAATATGGTTTCAACATATTGTGGTAAATATACAAATGCTTAAACGTATTAACAGTGTTCTAAATACTTGTGTAAAACTGTGAAAGTGTCTCAGTATCTGAGTATTGTATTTTTATGCAAATACTTTTTTTTTAGATTTAGATGGTAGGTAATGAGACATGAGTAAGTTGTATGGTTTTTTTACTTGGGTACTTATCACAACTATACAGATTGTACCCACTTTACATTTTTAGTATCTATAGTTTATTTAATGTTTTTGTACATTTAATTTATAAATGCATATTTAGTACTACATTAACATAAGATTGACGTGTTCAATTTAAAATATTTATGATTCGATGAAATGTTTATTAAAAATACATTTATAAGGGACTATATTTGATAATTATAACAATTATGGTCATTCGTCTTTGATAAAACATAATATTTTATTGGGTCTCTGATGAACATATTATGAATGTTATATTATTTAATCCAATCCATAATACAATTTAATGTACGCCACAGGCGTTTTTAACTTATAAGTAGTAATCATTGGCGCAAATAACTCCCGAACCTCAAAACTTTGTATAGCCCCCCCCCCCTCTCCCATAAGTCTTACTACCATTTGTGCAAATTTTAGTAATTATGACTTGCTATTAAACCTCGTCTCATAAACACTGACTAAACACATGATGACTTAATAGCGAACTAATAGTATTTATTAACGTTTGGGCTATACACTGCAAAAAACTTATATTTAAAAAAGCATGTGTGTTTAAACAGGTATACAATATAGGTACTTTAAAAGTTTCGAGTAGGTACCCGCGTGAATAATATTTTTAAATTACAACCAAATAACTTCAATCATTGTTCTTGATCATTTAAAAATACGTAAATATGTACAAATTTGAACTTAAAATAAATATAAAAAAAGTCGTGTTTGTATATTTTTTTAGACATTTTGGTTACAGAATTAACTAATTGTGTGAAACTTTCTTTAGGATTGTTGATCCTTAAATATAAAAAAATGAACATTTTATATAAATTGAACTACAAAATGGTTAACATATTTTCAATTTCATTGATACTGCAAAAAGTTGAACTTCAAATGCATACAAAACAAAATCGTACATTTAAACTGTATACCTGCTATTGTAACAATATATCAGAAGTCTTGTTTTAAATTGTTAAGCTATTTTTCTGTTGTATGTTTCTAGATCAATTACTTAGCTAGAAATATTGTAATATAAATTATATTATCATAAAATGGTGATATTTCCTTTTTAAACCTGGTAGCGGTTTCTTTATTGAAACCGTGCTTATAGCGTCTGATGTGTGACTAATTTGTACTTTAAAATAATATAAAATCTTTTTGTTAAGTTCAATTTTGTGCATTTTACTTAATTTTTTAACATACATATTTTAACATTAATAAACATCTTTCTCTTACATTAACTTATACGATTAAGTATGTCTGCATGGACGATCTGCATGACTTTCCTACACTAGCGCTTGAACGTATAGGCAAAAAGGCAACAATATGTCTGACGTGACGACTAAATGCTCAGTTCCTTATCTAATGTGTCGTGTGTGTGTGTGCATGTCGCATGTGTAATGTGTATGTGTGTATGTGTATATCGTATTGTTATATTTTATCCTATTTAATATCTGTAACATATTCTTATATTCTAAATGACTAACAATTATTATAATTATTTTATTATACATATTCAATTTAAAAACAAGATATCATGATGGCTTATGTGTACATTATTACAAAAGTAAAAATTGATATTTTATAGTGTAACTAGCTGCCAATGAAACTGCCGTGAAAATTAATAATTGATAAATGATGATTGAACATGATGCTCCCTAAGCATAGGTGTTGTAAACGGTTCAGAGGAATCTGGTCAAATCGCCCTGCAAACGATCATTGCCCCCTGCAGGCCGCTATTGAATCGTCTTCATCATCCCTTCTCAATCAAATGACCTTCTACGCACAATATACAGCACACCCACGCTCTCCCTAGTCAGTACACGATGGTGTTTTAAACCTTAAACAGACAGTATTGTGGACGTCGAGAGGCGAGTTGTTCAATTTATCTTGAACTCAAAACCATGCTACAGGTATTGTTAATAATTATTTACATTATAATATTATACTGCATTGTTTATTTATTGTCGTTGAATTGATGTAAAAAAAAAAAAAAACCTAACAATATAACTTATAAACAAAAATATACAGCTGAGGTGACCATCGACTATTAGTTTTACTCTTAAGAACAACGCATTTCAAAATTGTGATTGGAATTTAAAATAACGATTGATTGGTAATCGCAATATTCGCAACAGTGATATTATTTGATATTACGTCATTATTATGAAGTGAGTACCATAATTTAGAACATGATGTACTATAGGTATTTAATAGTTTTATGCAGAATTGTAAAACCACATGATTTCATATTCGACATATTTCAGAGTTATCGAGTGAAATCGCATTCCAAACGATCATTGCCGCCTTCTAGCGACGTCATCGTCCCTGCTCAATCGAATGAAATTCTACGCACAATACAAAGCCCATCCACACTCTTTCTTGTGTGTACAATATGTGTTTAAATCGTACAGTTCCAGGGATGCAAACGTTGAAAGAGTTATTCAATACATTATAAATTCGGCACAGTGCTGCAGGAAATAGTTGAGGTAATCATAATAATCATTAATATCAAATAATGAACAGAACTATTTATTAATTGTCATTGTATTAAAATTAAATATTAAATATTATTAAAAATTGTATTTTATATATATTAATTTATTGACATTTTTATATTAATTAGTTATTCTTAATTTAAATTAGGTTATTTATAGTAAATTAAAGGGAGAACAATATCTTTTTAAAGAATGCTGATTATGGTCTTTAACCATTTACTGCAATGGTGAATCGAGCATCACATGTATTTTATTTTATTTTATTAAGAACACGTAACACAAACATCAGTTGTTATGCCTTAAAAGTTTAAAACATAGCAAAATTGTAAGCTCAAAATATCAAGTTTAGCTCTGGTAAGATCGTTATCTAAGGTATCTTATGGGGTTTCTATTATACTTTAAATTTAAAGCGAGTTATGAGTATTTTAATATGAACAAATAATTCACAATTTTAAAATACTCATAAATCACTTTAAAAGAAAAATAATATAATAGAAAACTATATATTAATACAGATATTATTAAACTTTAAGTTTTGTAGATATTTTAATATTGTATTATAAATAGGCAAGCAGAGCTATATTAATGATGAATCACTAGCCATTGATAAATCTATGGTCTTTTATTATTTGTGAAATATTCTTGTAGAAATACATAGTTGACTACAGCCTATTTGATAGCATAAGAGGAGAGTAGCTCAATTATATCTTCAATACACCACCATGCTTTGGGGGTTATCTTAATATAATTATTTACATTGTAATATCATAGAGCATTGTTTATTTATCGTTGTTGTATTAATATATAATACTATAAAAACATTTGTAGATCATAAAAACTAATAAATTATAATTGACAGCTGCGTTACCAACAACTGTTAGTATTACTCTTAGTGACAGCGAATTTCAAAATTGTGACTATTGTTTATACTACCGATTGATAATAACTACAACTTTTGCAACAGGTGCATTATTTGATTTTAATTCATACATACCACAATAGTATTTTAATTGTACATAGTATGAATTAAGTCTAACTAAATTTAAATGCATAATAAATTGTTATTCAAACCCAAATTTGTTTTTTAAGCTTGTACATTATAATATTTTTTACTCAGAAACATTTGAATATTATGTAAATAAATGTCTTGAAAATTAAATAATATATTTAATAATTTCTTTTAGTTTTGTATAAAATGTATTATTGTATATTGTATAATATATAGGCAAGTAGAGCAGTATTAATGACTAATCATTATTGTTATAAAGATATTTCTGTGATCTCTACCCGTTACAATGTATGTTTTTTCAATACTAAAATGCATTTTCATTATTTAGTATAATTTTTGAATTTTTTATTTTTTTTCCAGAAAAATGATTATTTGTTCCACAATCTGAGATAATACATTTGTTGAAATTCACTAACACTCTACTTATGCCACACAGTGTATATGTGTCTTTCAATATCAATGACTTTTGTATTTGTTAAAAAAGTAAAATAAAAAATTTGCTTCAAATTTACTTGTTATGAAGTTTCTGTTCATAAAATTAGTTTTTTTATGTTTAAAGATCACTTACTGGCCCACATTGCGGTACATTGGCATTAAAAAATTCACTGCGCAAACTAAAAGATGATCCTAAAGCTCGAGTAACAAAGGACAGAAAAACTGATGAAGAAAGAAATACACTGTGGTAAATATTTTCAATTATTACTGTTTCAAGTGTTTCAACTCACATAAATATAAGAAAAATGTAACTATAAATAAAAAGTATCAATGAATTAATTTCGAATATTATAGAACGTATTAATATAATTAATACTACCATCCTGTTATTTAATTCATAATTTTATCCTTAATTTGTTTTTTTCTAATATTTAATGTAGGATAAAATAAGAAAAATAATAGATTTATTTAATTGAGTCAAACTAAAGTAAAATATCATTACAACGTTTTTCTTGATATCAACCGATATTTCTATTTTAAATTAGTTTTCGTACAAGGGACTATAGTTATATCCTTTTGTTATGAAATTTCCATCTTATATGAGGTCCGTTATAAGGAGCTTTAACAATATCTTTTTTTAAGTTACGTATTTGTATTTATATTATTTTATAAAATATATTAAGACATGAATACAATTTTCTTTAATCGTTCAATTCGGATATTCAATATCGTATTTGATATTCCAATTGGACTTACACAGTTAACTCTATTCATTTTGCGGAAATCTAATGACGCTAGTATTTCCCACGGAATTTCATAAAAAAAAATCGTCACTATGTTTCTCGTTTTCTCATAGTGTACAAATATTAAACATCATAATTATATTATATTATTGTGTGCATATATATTTTTATTTTTGAGCACAATATTTCCATACTTGTAATTATACTATTGTAAATTTTAACATTTATTTCACTATTTTTCTTGGACATTAAATATTGTATGCAGTTATACGTATGTTATAATCTTCGTAATGGTATTTTCTTAAGATTTTTAATATTATTACCTATTTTGTCATTAATCAAGGTTACTTTCTCAGTGTGTGTGTGTTGTATTTGAAAATCACACACTTGAATTAGTGGCCATAAGGTATGATGAAAAAAACTGTCAAACCAATCATCTATTATAAATTAAAATGTAATATTAGATGTAAACAACACAAACTTATTATAGTAAGTTATTTATGATTATTACCATGATAAACATTTAACTTAGTAATTATTTCTTAAAAAAGCTGTATGTTTCAAAAAGTATTAAATTATAATTATATGATATTGATTTCAAATGTTTTAATATTTACGTATCATTAATAACGGGAAAGATATGTTTAATATAAGGTATTACTTAATATTTTATAATATAATATTCAAGTATAGATCAGATATTGAAAACTTTGTATGAAAAATTTAAAAACCCATGATTTCATTTTGGACATATAATTTCAGAGGAATCTAGTGAAAACGCACTGCAGACGATCTTTGGCGCGAGCAGGTGGCTGGTGTAGCTTCATTATCATTGCTTCATACTGGAGACTGACCTTCTACACATTACACTGTGCACCCAAGCTCTTTCCGCGTTTGGAGCCAGTTCAAGA
>NW_019100653.1:0-704 GCF_001856785.1 Myzus persicae | reverse complement strand
TGTTACCATGATAAACATTTAACTCAGTTATTACGTTGAGAGAAGAGTTGTTCGATATATCTTGAATTCACCACCATGCTTCAGGTTATCTTAATAAATATTTACATTGTAATATCATACGGCATTGTTTATTAATTATTTATCGCCGTTGTATTAATATATAATATTATGAAATCATTTGTATATAACAATAACTAGTAAATAATAATATACAGTTGAGGTTACCATTGACCGTTAGTATAACTGTTGACGACAGTGAACTTAAAAAATGTTGTCCACTTATACTAACGATTAATGGTAACTACACATTGGCAACAGTTATATTATTGTATACTATTGTATACGCCAATATTTATATTACTATTTTTCTTCGTCATTAAATATTTAATACAGTTGTATCTTATAATCTTCGTAATGGTGCTTTCTTAAGATTTTAATATTATTACCTATTTTGTCATACATCAAGGTAACTTTTTCACTGTGTGAGTGTTGTATTTGAAAATCACACAGTTGAATTAGTTCCCATGATGTATGATGAAAAAAAACCGTCGAACCAATCATCTATTATAAATTAAAATGTAATATTAGATGTAAACAACACAAACTTATTATAGTAAGTTATATTATTTATGATTGTTACCATGATAAACATTTAACTCAGTAATTACGTTGAGAGAAGAGTTGTTCGATATATCTTGAATTCA